>NC_142888.1:133834166-134135000 GCF_051225735.1 Oryctolagus cuniculus | reverse complement strand
GCTTCCTCGCACCTCCACCTCACTCCCGCACGGTTTCCTCACCTTTCCTCGCTCTTCCTCAGCTTTCCTTGCTCTTCCTCAGGTTGACCCCGTCAGCCCGGGCCACGAAGGCCTCTCCCTGGGTCAGTCCCAAGGAGAAGGAGACCCTAGACGGAGACATCTCGCTGGAGGTGGCCCCGAGAGAATGAAGCTCCGCCCCTCGCTGTGGGGACGGCGACAGCCCCATGCGGATTTGGGGTGCATGGGGGTCCAAGGACGTGGGTCAGGAAGACAGAGGGCACTTCCGGGGGGGGGTGCGCTCTGTGCGCAGAGGCCGGGCGCCCCCTGGCGGCAGTCCTGGTAAACCTGAAAGTCACCGCTCTGATTTTCCAGGTCTTGATTGGAATGCATGGAAACAAGGAGAGGCAAAGCAGATTTGCAGTTGAGTTCCTGTATGTCAGTGATAATGTATACAATTTGTAAATTTAAAACTGAAATAAGTATTTTTTCTAAAGCAATATCATTTACAATTGCACAGCCTAAAATTGCAGTCCTTAAGTATAAATCTAAAAAAGGTACAAATGTGCATTCAGAAATTCTTGAAACAGTTTAAAGAAATGAATCCATGTAAACAAATGCTGAGATATTCCCTGTTCAGTATTGGAAGACTCAATATTGTTAAGATGACCTTTCTTTCAAACTTGACATGTAGATTCAGTGCAATCCCAATCAAACTTCTGTAAATGGTTTCTAAGCCTAGAACAGATGACATCGACTGAAAGAAGGACAATGGTAAAGAAAACCCTGACGCTGATCCAAAGCCCTGAGCCTTAGCCCTAGCCATTGAATGGTACGAGCACTTTTTAAAAAAATCAGTTGACTGTATGTCTGTGGATTACTTTGTAGGCTTTCTATTCTGTTATACTGATCTATGTATTAGTGTTTATGCCAGTAACATGCTGTTTTAATACTATAGATTTGTAGTATGCCTTGAAGTCTGGTATTGTGTTTCCTCCAGCTCGATTTTTATTGCAAAGGATTGCTTTGGTTATTCTGGATCTTTTTTGATTCCATACGAATTTTAGGATTCATATTAATATTAGGATTCATATTCATCATATAATTTTGTAAAGAATATCATTGGCATTTTGATAGGGATTGCACTGAATCTGTAGATTGCTTACAACAGTGTATATATTTTAGTGATATTGATTCTTCCAATCCGTGATCAAGGAATATCTTTCCATTTCTTAGTGTCCTTGATGATTTCTTTCATCCATGTTTGATAATTTTCATTATAGAGATATTTCACTTCTTTGCTTAAATTTACTCCTAAATATTTGATTATTTTGTGGCTATTGTGAATGGTATTTTTTCTTTTTTTAAAATTTTTTATTATTTATTTGACAGGTATAGTTATAGACAGAGAGAAAGAGAGAGAGAGAGAGAGAGAAAGGTCTTCCTTCCATCGATTCACCCCCCAAATGGCCGCCATGGCCGGCACTGCGCCGATCCAAAGCCAGGAGCCAGGTGCTTCCTCCGAGTCTCCCATGCGGGTGCAGGGCCCAAGCACCTGGGCCTTCTTCCACTGCCTTCCCGGGCCACAGCAGAGAGCTGGACTGGAAGAGGAGCAACCGGGACTAGAACCCAGTGCCCATATGGGATGCCGGCGCTGCAGGCGGAGGATTAATCAAGTGAGCCATGGCACCAGCCCCGGTATTTTTTTCTTGATTCCTGTTTCAGTGAGTTCATTATTAGCATATAAAACAGCTACTTTTTTGTATGTTTAGTTTGTAACCTTTACTGAGTTGGTTTATCAATTTTAACAGCTTTTTGGTGGAGTGTTTAGGTTTACAACACCATGTCATCTGCAAACATGGGTAATTTGATTTCCTCTCTTCAATTTTGATGCCTTTATTTCCTTCTTCTCCCTAATTGCTCTTGATAAAATTTTCAGTACTATCTATATTCAATAAGGCCAGCGAAAGTGGACACCCTTGTCGTGGTCCACATCTGAGGGGAACATACTTTCAGCCTTTCTCCATTCCATATGATATTGGGTGTTGGTTTTCTTTGGGGGTGTTGGTTTTTCATATATAGCCTTTATAATTTTGAGATATAATCATTCTATACCCAATTTGTGGAGTTCTTTTTTTAATCATGAAGGGGTATTAAATCTTACCAAAAGCTTTCTAAGCATCTTTTGAAATGGCCATGTAGTTTTTGCTCTTCATTCTATTGCTGTGATTTATGATATTTTTGATTTGTGAATGCTGAACCACCTTTGCATTTCTGGGAAAAATCCCACTTGATCAGGATATGTGAATTTTTATGCAGTTTTGAATTCAATTTGCTAGTATTTTGTAGAGAATCTATGCATCTGTGTTCATTAAATAAATTTTATTTGAGTTTTATCTCTTTTTTTCCTTGTTTGTCTGGCTAGAGATTTATCTATTCTGTTTATCTTCTTAAAAACCAACTTTTTGAGGCAGGTGGAGCTGTGCCGAAGACAGGTAAAAACAAAACAAAAACCAACTTTTTGTTTTGTCCATCTTTTGTATTATTTTAAGTTTCAATTTCATTTATTTCTGCTCTGATTCTTATTATTTTTCATGCTCTGCTGATTTGGGGTTTGGCAATTGCTTTTTTTTAAGTCTTCAAGATGCATCATTAGATCTTTGAGACATTCTTTTTAAAATAAGCACTTAATGCTACAAACTTCCCTCTTAATACTGCCTTTGCTGAATCCCACAGGTTTTTTTTTTTTAAATTCAAGCTGTTTAATGTTCAAAGAATGATGTATAATTTATTTAAAATTATATTTGTAGTACAGCTGGTAGTCGAAGCTTATTACATTTCTCAATCCAAGGCATGGATTGCAAACTTATTTGTTTATCTATTGACTTGTATTTAAACCATTTTCTAGGGAAAAGAAATTGTCACTGGGGTACATGAAGTGTAACAACAAACTAAGCATTATATAGCTTTTAGCAATCTCTGAGTCTACTTCATAATTTTTTTTAAGATTTTATTTATTTATTTGACAGGCAGAGTTACAGACAGTGAGAGAGAGAGAGACAGAGAGAAAGTTCTTTCTTCCATTGGTTCACTCCCCAAATGGCCGCAATGGCTGGAGCTGCGCTGATCCAAAGCCAGGAGCCAGGAGCCTCCTCCTGGTCTTCCATGTGCGTGCAGGGGCCCAAGCACTTGGGCCACTCCACTGCTTTCCCAGTCCATAGCAGAGAGCTGAACTGGAAGAGGAGCAACCGGGACTAGAACCAGAGCCCATATGGGATGCCAGCACCGCAGGTGGAGGATTAACCTAGTGCACCATGGTGCCGGCCCCTACTTCATAATATTTTGATGCCAAAGGCTATCAGAAAATGATATTGAGTTTCCTTTCCACAATAAATTCATAAATCTCTGTCAAATTGCTTTTCAACTCAAAGTTTTTATTTGATGCTTTAAGACAGTGCTCACTGGATTTTTCTTTTGACAAAATTGAGATACTCACAGTTTAAATACAATATTTATTTGGGACAGAGAGAGAGAGAAAATGAATGTAATCTTCTGGATCACTCCCATATTATGGTCCCAACATCCAGGGCTATGCCTGGCCAAAATTCAGACCCCGGAACTCAATACACATCTCCCACGTGGGAAGCAGGAACACAGTTACTTAAGCCATTAAGATTATATATATAACTTGAAGGCATGAATCAGTGAATATTTTCCCTAGTATTATGTGGTTAACCATTACATGGGATTAACATTTTTTTTTTTTGCTTACAACAGTAGCAAAGATACCTCAACTTTGTCTTCATTTAAATGGTTGATAGACCTATTCGATGACAACAGGTTTCTTCACCAAAGTTACACCATGTCTCTCTGTGTCTAAAGACCTTGAATTCAGCAATCCATTATTCTGGCACATACCAGAGTCTTACAGTGAATAAACTCTTACATGATTCTAAGTGTTTGATTACTAATACACTTAATTCCAAATTAACTTGAAAAAAATCTTTAAATCCTTTAGAAGTCTTCATAAATCCTTTGGGAAACAAGGTCATTAAAAGTAAATGCATAAGCTTACTACTGAATTACACCTTTATTTTCCAGTCACTTTATTTGGGGTTTATGCGAAAAGAAATTTTTCCTTAAAAAACATATCAAAATCTGTGGGACCTTCCTTGAAGTAGAACCACCTTGACACATCGCTTTTTTTTTTTTGGACAGGCAGAGTGGATAGTGAGAGAGAGAGACAGAGAGAAAGGTCTTCCTTTTGCCGTTGGTTCACCCTCCAATGGCCGCCAAGGCTGGTGCACCACGCTGATCTGAAGGCAGGAGCCAGGTGCTTCTCCTGGTCTCCCATGGGCTGCAGGGCCCTAGCACTTGGGCCATCCTCCACTGCCTTCCCGGGCCACAGCAGAGAGCATCCAGCGCCCCGACCAGGACTAGAACCTGGTGTGCCGGTGCCACTAGGTGGAGGATTAGTCTATTGAGCAGCGGCACCGGCCTAGATTAATTTTCAATTGAATTTGTACACAGAAGACCAACTCTATAGTAAATAAAGATTTCAACAATTTGCACACACATGCACATACACAGAAAAACTGATTAAGAACTAGTTTTACAATTAACTCTCATAATACAACTCATTGAGGACAAAGGTCCTGCATGGGAAGTTAGTGCACAGTGACTCCTATTGTTAATTTAACAATTAACACTCTTATGTATGACATCAATGACCACCCAAGGCTCTTGATATGAGCTGCCTAGGCTATGGAAGCCTTTTGAATCCACAAACTCCGTCAATATTTTCACAGGGCCATAAGCAAAGTGGAAGTTCTCTCTTCCATTAGGAGAAAAGTACATCCTTCTTTGATGGCTACTTCTTTCCATTGGGGTCTCACTCACAGAGATCCTTCATGTGGAACATTTTTTGCCACAGTATCTTGGCTTTCCATGCCTAAAATGCTCTCATGGACTTTTTAGCCAGACCAGGACACCTTAAGGGCTTATTCTGAGGTCAGAATGTCACTTAAAGCAATTGTCATTCTGAGTCTGCTTTGTGGACTGCTTGCCATGTTGGGACATTCTCTACTTTTTAATTCTACCTATTATTATTACCAGACACTTGATCTTATTTATATGATCACTTTAACACTTAATCCCATCTATATATTCACTTTGACACTTAATATGATCACTTTAACACTTAACTGACTTTTTTTTACCACCCAGTCTAATGGGATTTGGGGTCCCTTGACAAGTTTTTAAACTGTACCCTTAGAAGTAAGTCCATAGGAATATATCTAGACCTATACAGTTTTACAGTTACAAAATTCCTCCTCCCTCTCTTATTCCCACTCTTATTTTTTTTACTGAGATCCATCCTCAATTAACTTTTTTTTATTTGAGAGATAGAGTTAGTGAGAGAGAGAGAAAGGTCTTCCTTCCATCGGTTCACCCCCCAAATGGCCGCCATGGCCGGCACTGCGCCGATCCAAAGCCAGGAGCCAGGTGCTTCCTCCTGGTCTCCCATGTGGGTGCAGGGGCCAAAGCACTTGCGCCATCCTCCACTGCCTTCCTGGGCCACAGCAGAGAGCTGGACTGGAAGAGGAGCAACCAGGACTAGAACCTGGCATCCATATGGGATGCCTGTGCCACAGGCGGAGGATTAACCAAGTGAGCCATGGCACTGGCCCCCTCCCATAAGTTTTGATACACTGTATTGTTGTCTTCATTTGTTTCCAGAAATTTTTTGATTTCTCTTTTGATTTCTTCTGTGACCCACTGTTAATTCAGGAGCGTGTTGTTCAGTCTCCATGTGTTTGTATATATTCCATAGATTCCTGAGTTGCTGATTTCCAGCTTCATTCCATTGTCTAAGATACATGGTATGGTTTCGATTTTTTTGAATTTGCTGAGACTTGCTTTATGGCTTAGCACATGGTGAATCCTAGAAAAAGTTCCATGCAATGGTGAGAATGTGTATTTTGCAACTGTAGAATGAAAAGTTCTGTTGATTGTCGCTGCCCGTCTTCGTGGAGGAACGACACAGGACCCTGCGCTGTTCTTTCGTCTGCTTGGCCCTCCCCGGGTTTGCTGCTGGTTCTTCCTGGGTTAGCTACCATCCCTTCCACCTCCGTGGAAGGGCGGTTCCCCCTGCCACTTTCCCCACTTCCGCGGGGGAGCGGCACACCGCCGGCCAGCTCTCTCGGGGGCTGCACAGGTGTTCCTTCAGATAGATGTTCCTGGTGCATGTTGTCTCTCTCCTCCTTTATAGTCCTCTTCCACCAATCCCAACTCTGCTACCCACACGCCGAGTACGCTGCTCTCCTCCAATCAGGAGCAGGTCCTGCTGTTTATTGGTTGAACTGGAGGCAGCTGAGTAGAAGCTGTTTCCTCCTCTCCCAGCGCCATATTGTGGGAGAGCAGATGCATAGAATAAGTCTTAATTCCAGTAACAGTCTAGTCCGAGTTGCTCCCCACGGTTGATATCCGCTAGGTCCATTTGGTCTATAGTTTTTTTTTTTTTTTTGACAGGCAGAGTGGACAGTGAGAGAGAGAGACAGAGAGAAAGGTCTTCCTTTGCCGTTGGTTCACCCTCCAATGGCCGCTGTGGCCAGCACACCGCGCTGATCCGATGACAGGAGCCAGGTAATTCTCCTGGTCTCCCATGGGGTGCAGGGCCCAAGTACTTGGGCCATCCTCCACTGCACTCCCTGGTCACAGCAGAGAGCTGTCCTGGAAGAGGAGCAACCGGGACAGAATCCGGTGCTCCGACCGGGACTAGAACCCAGTGTGCCGGCGCCACAGGCGGAGGATTAGCCTAGTGAGCTGCAGCGCAGGCCCATTTGGTCTATAGTTTTATTAACTCTGCTATTTCCTTGCTAATTTTCTGTCTGATTGATTTGTCCATTGCTGAAAGTGGGGTATTGAAGTCCCCATTACTACTGTATTGGAGTCTATGTCTCCCTTTAGATTCCTTAACATTTCTTTTAAATAGCCAGGTGCCCTGTAATTAGTTGCATGTATGTTATAGTTACATCATGGGGACTGGCACTGTGGTGTAGCAGGTGAAGCCACAGCCTGCAGTGCTGGCATTCCAAATGGGCACCAGTTCGAGTCCCGGCTGCTCCACTTCTGATCCAGTTCTTTGCCATGGCCTGGGAGAGCAGTAGAAGATGGCCCAAGTGCTTGGGTCCCTGCACCCATGTGGGAGACCTGGAGGGAGCTCCTGGCTCCTGGCTTTGGATCAGTTCGCACTCTGGCCATTGTGGACAGTTGGGGAGTGGGCCAGTGGATGGAAGCCCTCTCTCTCTCTCTGTTTCTGTCTCTCCTTTTCTTTCTGTGTAACTCTTTCAGATGAATAAATAAATCTTTTAAAACAATAAAATAATAGTTACATCTTCCTGTTGAATTGATCCCTTAATCATTACATAGTGCCCTTCTTTGTCTCTTTTAACAGTTTTGTGTTAACATCTATTTTGTCTGATATTAGAATGGCTACATTAGCTCTTTTTTGGTTTCTTTGACATGGAATATAATTTTTTGGTTTCTGTTTGCAGGGAATTCCACCCTTTCACTTTCAGTCTGCATGTGTCTTTGTTGGTGAGATGTGTTTCCTGTAGGCAGCAAATAGATGGTTTTTGTTTTTTAATCTATTCAGCCAATCTGTGTCTTTTAACTGGAGGGTTGGGTCCATTTACATTCAAGGTGACTATTGATAAGTAACGACTTTGCCCTGCCATTTTCCCAAAAATATTCCAATTTTTTACGTGGAATTTCCTTTGAACTTTTACTGGGAGATTTCTTCCTTTACCTTCTTTTGTAGTGATGGCCATGTTTCTATGTTTCTCTGTGTTGCACGTCCTTGGGCATCTTTTTTAGCATTGGATGGGTGGTGGAAAATTATTTCAATTTCTGTTTGTTATGGAAAGGTCTTTATTTCACCTTCATTCATACATGAGAGCTTTGCAGGGTATAGTATTCTGGGATGGCAGTTTTTTTCTCTTAAGACTTGTACTACATCATGCCATTCTCTCCTAGTCTGCAGGGTTTCTGATGAGAAGTCCACTGTGAATCTAGCTGGAGAGCCTCTGAAAGTAATCTGGCATTTCTCTTGTGGACATTTTAGAATATTTTCTTTATGTTTTACTGTGGAGAGTTTGATTACAATGTGTCACAGTGAAGATCTTTTCTGGTCATGTCTTTTGGGAGTTCTATGTGCTTCCTATACTTGGATGTCCCTTTCTTTCTCCAAATTAGGAAAGTTTTCTGTTATTATTTCACTAAAAAGGCCTTCTAATCCATTCTCTCTTTCTGCACCTTCAGGAACTCCTAGAACCTGTATGTTGGGTCCTTTGATAGTATCCTGTAGATTCCCAAAAGTGTTTTTTAGTTTTCTAATTTCCTCTTCTTGTCTTTGGTTTGACTGTATAACTTCTTGTGCTTTATCTTCTAAGTTGGATATTCTTTCTTCTGCTTCACCAATTCTGTTGTTAAGGCTTTCCACTGAATTTTTTTATTTGTTCTATTGAATTCTTCATTTCACTTAGATTTTTCTTTAAGATCTCAGTTTCATGGGAGAAATTTTCTTTCATATCCTGTATGGATTTCAGAAGTTCGTGCATTTGCTTCTGATTACTTCTATGTAATCTTGTGATCAATTTTTTGAATTCCATTTCTGGCATTTCTTCAATCTCATCATCTTCACAATCTAGTATTGAAGTATTGTGTTCTTTTGGGGGTGTCATATTGTCTTCATTATTCTTGTTTCTGGAATTGGTGCATTTGTTATTTGGCATTTGTGGAGATACTCATTGGTTTCTTTGGATTTTTTTTTTTGCTGTTAAAGCTTTTATCTTTGTAATATGCCTCTGTAGATAAATGGAGTGTCTGCTTTCAGTGAATATCTAAAGGGGTGTGGTGGGTGTGGCCAGGGAGCTCTGTTCAGTTCTCCAGGGTGAAGGGCATGTCTAAGGTGACACACCCAGGTTTGGTCCACTGTTCCTTCTTTTTTTCAGAAGGGAGGTTTATTCTGCTCAGCTGAGCTCCTCTCCTCAAAGGAGACCAGTCCCTGAATGCTAGCCCCAGTGGGTATAATATTCATCCACTCTGCCCCAAGGACCACACAAAGGTCCTGTGCAGTCCTCAGTATAAGCTCAGGTTCCCCAGCAGTGCCCCCCACCAGATAATCAGGAAGCCTTGAGTATGTGGAGCCTCCCTCAGTGACTGCCCAAAGTCCCAGCCACACCATGAGCCCTTCCACACAGCCTTAGTTTCTTTTTCACAGTCACGGTATACAAGCCTCCCACAGTCATGAGCACCCAGCCATCCCCCTGTTAGATCTCCCCACCAGAGTCAGGAGTCTCCACTTTGCTGGTTTCTGGGTGTGGAAACAAGCTGGCACAGCTGTTCCATATGTCCAAAATGGTGCTCGCTATATCAGCTTGTTACAGGGTGCTGTTGTAAGGTGATTGGAGAAAGAGAGAAGCATGTCCCTCCTTTTTTTCTCCTCTAGTTTGGGAAGTACACTATCCCCCATGGGGCTCCAAGCTGGGTTCCCTCTAGGCTCTTCCTGCAGCTTTACTGCCAGTGGCTTGGGCTGCTGCAGTCTGGTCTCACCTCACTCTCCAGTGCTGGTGTGTAGGCTCTTAGCTGCTGGAGTCCTGAGTTGTGGGTGTCCATGCCCTCCATTTAGGTCCACTGTTCCTTCTAATTCATATAGAGTTTCCTCTGCTATTTTATTCCTAAATTTTCCCTGAGACTGCTTTCTCCACTTTTTAAAAACTATCTTCTCCTAGACTAGAGCAGTAAGTTCCTTCCTTACTCTGCCATCTTGGAAGCTCTCCCAGAAGTCTTTTCTTTTAAGACTTTGAATATATCAGCCCACTCTCTTCTGGCCTGTAGGGTTTCAGCTGAGAAGTCTGATGCTAATCTAATTGGTTTTCCTTTATATGTAACTTTACAAATATTTTTCTTTAAGTTATGCAAGTTTCAAGTATTTCATATATACAGATTTAGGAACATAGTGATACTTCCCACACTATCCTCCCTCCTGCCCATGTTGCAACCCTTCTTCCTTCCTCTCCCATTTCCACTATTAATTTTTACAAAGATCTATTTTCAGTTTATTTAATAATTATAAAATTAACCCTAAACTAAGTAAAAGAGTTCAACAAATAATGTGAAGAAAAAAAAAACTGTTCCTCAATGGAGAAGACAAGAACTGTAAACAATCATTGAATCTCAAAATATCCATTTCACTCAAATACATTACATTTTAGTACTCTGTTAGTTACTGCAGATCAGGAAAAACATGGGGGCCAGCGCTGTGGCGCAGTGGGCGAAGCCACTGCCTGCAGTGCCGACATCCAATATGGGTGCTGGTTCGAGTCCAGGCTGTTCCACTTCTGATCCAGTTCTATGCTATAACCTGGGAAAGGAGCAGAAGACAGCCCAAGTCCTTGGGGCCCTGCACCCACGTGGGAGACTTGGAAGAAGCTCCTGGCTCCTGGCTTTGGATGGGCCAGCTCCAGCTGTTGCGGCCACTTGGGGAGTGAACCAGTGGTTGGAAGACCTCTCTCTCTCTCTGCCTCTGCCTCTCTGTAACTCTGCCTTTCAAATAAATAAATCTTTAAAATATGGTATTTGTCTTTTTGGACCAGCTTATTTCACTAAGCATAATGGTTTCTAGTTGCATTCATTTTGTTGCAAATGACAGGATTTCATTTTTTTTACAGCTAAGTAGTACTCCATAGTGTATATATACCAAAATTTCTTTATCCAGTCAACAATTGATGGACATCTGTGTTGATACCATATCTTAGCTATTGTGAATTGTGCTACAATAAACATGGGGGTACAGATAACTCTTTCAGATGCTGATTTCTTTTGGTTTGGGTAAATTTCCAGGAGTGGGATGGCTGGATCATGTGGTAGGTCTTTTTTTTTTTTTAAGATTTATTTATTTATTTGAAAGTCAGAGTTACATAGAGAGAGGAGAGGGAGAGGGAGAGGGAGAGGGAGAGGGAGAGGGAGAGGGAGAGGGAGAGGGAGAGGGAGAGGGAGAGGGAGAGGGAGAGGGAGAGGGAGAGGGAGAGGGAGAGGGGTCTTCCATCTGATGGTTCACTCCCCAAATGGCCGCAATGGTCGGAGCTGTGCTGATCTTAAGCCTGGAGCCAGGAGCTTCTTTCAGGTCTCCCATGCAGGTGCAGGGGTCCAAGGACTTGGACCATCTTATATTGCTTTCCCAGGCCATAGCAGAGAGCTGGATCAGAACTGGAGCAGCCAGGTCTCAAACCAGAGCCCATATGGGATGTCAGTGCTTCAGGCCAGGGTATTAACCTGCTGTGCCACAGCGCCAGCCCCCATATGGTAGGTCTTTATATGTAACTTGATGCTTTTATCTTACTTTCTTTAGGATTCTCTCCTTGTCTTTAACTTTTGACAATTTGATGACAATATGCCTTAGAGAAGACTTTTTTTGGTTGAGTCTGCTTGGGGTTCTTTGAGTTTCTTGTATTTGGATGCCCATGTCTCTTTCAAGACCTGGGAAATTTGCAACTACTATTTCATTTTGTAGGTTCTCAATGCCATATTTCTTTTCTTCTCCTTCAGGAATACCTATAATACAAATATTTAGTCATTTAATCATATTCCATATTTTATGCAGAATTTCTTCATTCTTTTTATTTTTGCCTGATTGGGTTATTTCAAAAGTGTTTTCCTGGAGTTCAGAAATTCTTTCCTTTACTTGGCCTATTTTGTTAAAGCTCTCAAATTTTTTTATTTCACTGATTGAAGATTCCATCTCAAAAACTCTTATTTCATTCTTCTTAGTGAGTTCTATGTCCTTTTGTAATATTTTCATTCATGTCACTCATTCATTTTCTCATTTCTTTTTTAAAAAGATTTATTTATTTACTTGAAAGTTAGGGTTAGAGAGAGAGAGAGAGAGAGAGAGAGGTCTTCCATCCACTGGTTCACTTTGCAGATGGCTGCAATGGCCAGAGCTGTGCCGATCCAAAGCCTGGAGCCAGGAGCTTCCCCTGGGTCTCCCACATGGGTGCAGGGCCCCAAGAATTTAGGCCATCTTGTTTTCCCAGGCCATAGCAGAGAGCTGGATCAGAAGTGGAGCAGCTGGGACTCTAACTGGCACTCATATGGGATGCTGACACTGCAGGCAGTGGCTTTACTCACTATGCCACAGCGCTCGCCCCATCTGATCATTTTTGATTTGATGCCTGACATAATTAATTTTACTTAGCTGTGTGCTGTGTTTGTAGTATCATATATTGTTGAGGTTTGTTGTAGAATGGAGTTACCTGGAAACATTTTGTTCCTCTCAGGTCTTGCTAGCAAGATTTTTCAAGTCTCAACTAGGGGTGATTTTGTACCATCAACTTAGTGGGAAAATTTGGAACATTTTTGGTGGTCAGAACTGGGGAGAGGATTCTGACAATGTAGCAGGCTAAGGCCAGGGATGCTGGTAAGGTCCTACAATGCATAGGACAGCCCAAAATGGTAAAGAATATCTGGTTCAAAATGCTGACAGTGTCAAGATTGGGAAACCCTGGTCTATGGCTATTTATTTATTTATTTTTGACAGGCAGAGTGGACAGTGAGAGAGAGAGAGAGAGAAAGGTCTTCCTTTACTGTTGGTTCACCCTCCAATGGCTGCTGTGGCTGGTGCGCTGCGGTATGGCTATTTATTTTTTAACTTTTATTTAATGAATATAAATTTCCAAAGTACAGCTTATGGATTACAATGGCTCCCCCCCCCCCATAACTTCTTGAGGTCTCTTCTGGGGTATTCTACCAAATACTCTGAATCATGAAGCTTTCCAACATGCTTGAATCTGGTTGTGAGTGCAGGAGTGGCTTAACCTCTATGCCACAGCACCAGCCCCCATCCAACCATTCTTATAGAAAGGTCTAGGTTGTGCCACTATTTGATCTGAGATAGAAGTCCTTTTTGGACTGGTTAGCAAGTATATACTTCAGTTGAAATCTGGATAAGGCCTGGGGAGAACTTAAATAGGCTGTTTTTGTTACTCAAGCCTGTATAAAAACATTCTTCAATACTTAAGTCGCTTAGTATCAGAGGTCAACAAGTGACTAATAATGTTTTGTTGTGCCCTTGCTTTTTGTATATTTCCTCTTTGTTCTTTTTCTGCTTAGTTAACCTTGTCTGCTGCAATGAACATTCTCTTCCATTTTGCCTTCTTTTGAGCCATATCCTTCAGAATAATTCAAATTTTAGAGAGGAAGATTTTTTTCAGAATTCTGATAAATTGGATGACAATCCGTAGAGTTTTTTTTTTTTTTTTCTGTTCTGATTAAACAATGGGTTGAGGATGATAGCTGTGGAGGCTGTGTGGTCATTTCAGGATCTTTCATTGGTTTTGGCATGGGAATTCAGACAGTCCTTCTGTCTTTTGGTTTTGAAGAAATTCCACACAGCTCAGACTATGTTATAAATCTTCACTGAAAGGATCCAGGAAACACTTCTTGGTATGTTTCCAGCATAAGTAAAATTCTTTTATTCTATATACTTTGGCAAAATGTCATCAGAAGAAATTAGATTATAGAAAGAACTTGTAGAACAAGAAACTCATTGTATTACTCTTCAATTTTATTAATGTTTTCAGTTTGTGCATCATTTACAACAAGACATGTGCTTTAAAAAGCATTATTATACATAAATAGACCAAGGAACAGTTAAGTAATTGACTCTTAAAACATGCACTTCAATTTTGTTCAGGTGTGTATAAGAAAGGGCAATAACCTTTAAGCCTTTGTCTTTAGACTAAAAATATTTGGAAATTATTACTTAGGAATGCCAAATGCCTTTCTAGAACAGATGTATTTTCCACAAGGAAAATGTTGATGGAGTTAAAAGGCATTAGTGTTAATAAGGATGGGAAAATACTTGTGCTATGCAAGATCCACAAGGAAAGAGTTCCTGTGGATGTAAAAAAAAGTGTCAAAAATGAATAAGGAAGCATGAATTTAAAGGTTAAGATGGAAAAACAGGAACCATGAACCAGATTATGGGACACATATATATTCAAGGCACATGACTAGGCTAAACAGGTGGCTAGGTTATATAGACTTACTGGTTCTCTCATTGGGATAAGAGTAACTTATAATATAATTTCCATTTAATGGCACTTATTGATAGATAAATGCAATCAGATTCAGGGCAGCAAATGTCTTCCTTTCAGATACACACCAACTACTAGATAACAGATGCCAGAGTAGCTAAGCAGTATGACCATGGTCAAATTTTCTTACACTGAAGTAGAATGGATGCTAAACTGTTTTATATGTTTATATACATCATACTGTCTATTTTCTTTCAGGTTTCACAAAATAACTCTTCAAAATTTAGGCAGATTAAAAAATTTATTAAACCGTAGAGGATGCTCAAACTATGCAACAGGAGTCAAACACAAACTCTGGAGTTGATTGCTGACTGTATTCAGTTTGGGCTTTTCCCATGCTACCTCCTTTTGACTGCTAAAATGCTAGCATATCCACTGGGTTCCCTTCTGTTTCTTTGGTGAATCTGAGGAATTTCCTTCCCTACTCTCTCTATGCCTTCGAATAACAACACAATTACTCTAAATATCCACAGAAGTAAAAGATACACACACACACACACCCCTCACAACCTTCAGCAATTCTCAAATCAACTGCAATAGGGAAGCAGAGAATATCAAGCTATCCATTGTATTGTGAATGATCAGCACACTTAACTTTATTCCTGAAAGTGAATACGAGAAGGACAAGGATAATTCTCTGTGCCACTAATGGGCTAGCAAAATATTCCTCATCTGACTGAAAGGAAAATGTTTAATACTTTACCTGTCTGGGCTCCTAGAAATAAGCAGCACCAACAATTTAATTATGATCCCCAAATAACAACTATTCTCCATTACATTGTTTTGAAGCACCTAAAACTCTTCAGTATCACAAGACATTAAGATGAGATATTAGCAATACTATGTCTTAAATGCTTTTGAGTACACATATAAAGTTCCTTCATAATTCTATTAGACAGTTCTTAAGACTGGTGGTTTCCACCTTGGTGATAGCTTTGTGCAATTACAAACAAAAATATTTCTCTAAGTAGATGACACTAGTTAACAAACAAAAGCAGCACAAAAAAGCCTTTTTAAGGCTACTGCTGCAATGAATGATTCAATCTGAAGTTCATTGGAATAAATTAGTTGATAGAACAAAGATAAATCTGGAGGAATAGAACAAGATTTTAAAAAAAGTGAAAAGAGGGTTGAAGAGACTGGCAGATACCATCTGTCAGTAGTGAAAGGCTTGAGTTACATGGATTGCTTTTAACTTCTTGTTCTCACACATCCTTGGTTACTGGTAATTTGTTCTTTCTTATTTCTTCACACAGTTTGGCCAAGTAAATCCACCACAGAGAGTTGACACAATGATATAGATGAACACCTGGGAGAGGAAGAAGGTAATTTTATTTTCTTGAATCTATGATACACTCCTAAATAATATATAAAGGAAAATAAATCTGTATTAAGTAATTATGATTCCATTACAGTAACACTTCTACACAAACTCATCACACTGTCAAATATTTTCAAAGGCATCAATGGAATTAAAAATTTCCTTTCTCATATAACTCTAGTCTATTTGAATTCCACCATGTTTTCTTCCATGGGACAGAAAGCAGTGGGGTTCCTGATCATCACTACTAACTAGGCTGAATTAGTACTAAAAGCAGCTCTTACTGATGCATCGTTAACAAGTCATAAAGATCACAAATAATCATAATTCTCTTGAAATCTGATTCTGTCATTAACTATATTTTTTATTTTATATATAGATGTCATTTTTCATTATTAGGATGAGAATATATGAAAAAAGTATGAGAAAAGATTCCACATCTATATAAACTATGAGCAAGAATGTTGATATAAACTGTTTAGATGGCACAAACATGATTACCAAATAAAAAGATGATGGTGTAAATAAAACTATAAAAATGCCAATTGTATTATAGATGTGTTATATTTTTAATTCTAGTACTATAATTTTAAATTAAGATATTTTCTAAAAACACTAGGCAATTGTTCATGCTATTATATTTCAAAAAATAGATTGTGGTGCAGTACGTTAATCCTCTGCCTGTGGCACCAGCATCCCATATGGCCGCCGGTTCTAGTACCAGCTGCTCCTCTTCCAATCCAGCTCTCTGCTGTGGCTTGGGAAAGCAGAAGAAGATGGCTCAAGTCCTTGGGCCCCTGCACCTGTGTGGGAGATCGGAAGAAGCTCCTGGCTTTTGGCTTCGGATTGGCGCAGCTCCGGCCATTGTGGCCACTTGGGGAGTGAACCAGCAGACGGAAGACTTTTCTCTGTCTCTCCCTCTCACTGTCTGTAACTCTCTCTCTCAAATAAATAAATAAAATCTTAAGAAATAGATTTAAACATTAGGTTTACTTCATTAAAGTAGTCACCTTATTGGCTTTAAGTAACAACTTTGAGATATCAAAGTAATTTATTTACTTACTCACATGCTTGCAAAAAATGCTTTAATGAGTTACATGCCCACAACCCCCCTAACTAGCAAAGTGTTTTGTTTTCCCTACAAATACTGCAGGAGCAGGGGGTAGGTTGTTAATAAATAGGTTAAAGTAATCACACCATATTCACACATAAACAATAACTCATACATACATATATTCCCCAAATGCAAAGTTACTAACTTGATATAAAGTTGACTGTTTGCCATAGCTGTAATATAGGAATTTGCCAAGCTACAGTACAGTATGTTAGGTGACAATACCTTTTTACAAAGATTGATACCACATTTAGAGCAATACTCTGCATGTAATATAGGTAATTTATAAATATAATCCAAGTTTAACAATAGTTCAGTCACAGACATCAACTGAGATTTCCAAACCGAAGAGTAAGAAAGAAGTCAGGCTCAGGAGTCTTGACTATGTGACTTGATGAACCTGAGCAAGGAAGCACTCAAGTTCATGGCAACTATTTCCATTATAAAATTTACAGAGCTATGATTGCTTGTCTTCTGTTAGATAGGTTCAGCTATTTAAAGTGGAGAAGCCTCAAGCAGAGGTCGTAGAGAAGTGTAGAAGAACTTGGAGATATTTGGGGCTTCTGCAAATGACTGGAGGACAGAGAGGAAAGGCAGCTTTAACCAGCCATGAAATACCTCAGGATAAAGCACTCCCTCACCTTTAGCAGTAGCTGCCAAACTATTGTCAAACTACAAAATGGGTTCAGGACCTCATTATACTCTTAAAAATTAATGAGAACTCAAATAACTGTTATTTAGGTTGATTATAAACATCAACAATTTGCCATATTAGAAATTAAAACTTGGGGCTGGTATTGTGGAATAGCAGGTAAAGCTGCCACCTGTGACACCAGCATTATGTGTGGGTACCAGTTTAAGTCCCAGATGCTCCACTTCCAATCCACCTCCCTGTTAATGGTCTGGGAAAACCAGAGGAAGATGGTCCCTACCACCCATGTGGAAGACCTGGAGGAAGTTGGCTCCTGGCTTGACCAGGCCCAGCCTTGGCCATTGTGACCATCTGGGGAATGAACCAGTGGATGGAAGATCTCTCTGTCTCTATCTCCCACTCTCTCTGTAACTCTTTCAAATAAATAAATCTTTTTTAAAAAAAAAAAAGAAATTAAAACTTGAAAAATACATATATGAAGTAGACATTTGGTACAGTGGTTAAGTCATTGCTTGAGATGCCTGAATCCCATATCGGAGTCCCTGGATTTGAGTCTCGGCTCTGCTTCTGATTCAGCTTCCCATTAATGGAAATCCTGTGAGGCAGCTGGCGATGGAAAAGTACTTAAGTCCCTGCCACTCATGTAGGAGACCTGGAGTGAGTTCCAGGATCCTGGCTTAGGCCTGGACCAGCCCTAGCCCTTGCAGGCATTTGGGAGTGAACCAGAGTATGGTTCCTTTCCAAAATAAATAAAATAAAAATATATTTAGTTTAAAAATAATAAATGTATTAAGATGAAAATTATATTTTTATTAAAATATCTTTCTATGAATTTAGTTTTGTATATTTAATTAGATATAAAATTCTCAATAGGGAGGAGGGGTTTAAGTGGAGATAATATATATTTTTTTTAAAGATTTTAATTATTTGTTTGAAAGGCAGAGTTGAGGGGGGGGAGAGAGAGAGACAGAGAGAGAGAGAGAGAGATCTTTCATCTGTTGATTCATTTCCCAAATGGCTGTAACAGCCAGGGCTGGGGCAGGCTGAAGCAGGAGCCAGGAACTCAACCCAGGTCTCTCACATGGGTTGCAGGGACCCAAGTACTTGAGCCATCATCTGCTATCTCCCAGTGTGCACATTAGCAGGTAGCTGGATAAAGAACTGGAGCAGCCAGGATATGATCTGGTACCCATATGGGATGCTGGTATTGTAGGTGGCAACTTAGCCCTCTATGCCACAACACTAGCCCCAAGATAATATTTCATAGTGACTTCATAGGAAAGTAATTGCTTGGTCATGTGTTTAATCAATAAAAGACATACATAGCACATTTTAGATTCTTAATCACTGAGAAAAAATCCCAGCAACTACTTTCTTACAGACTGAAAAAAAGAATCATACACTAGAAGACAAAAACTTACAATTGACACAATGATGATGATGATAGTAAGCTTGAGATTCTTCATACACATGGCTCGGGCAAGATTTCTGCTGGTAGTTTTGAAGGTGACAGACTACGAAAAAAGTAGTAATTGTTTAATCTCTGCCAGTGACTACATGAATGACTTATAACAATCTACAAAATTTTACTTTCAACAATTCTGTTTAAGTACCAATGTTCTTTACCCCTTCCCTCTCTTTACAAGTAGAGACTAGCCATTCATAATCACTAGTTCCCAAAGCAGGGTCCTACCCACTGGAAAGGCTTACCTTGTTTTTCTTCTCTACTGTAGCAAAGTACATGATATTAAGCGCTTGAAGTGTTTCTTTCTAGTATTACAAAAACATTTCCTCTTTATGTTTCCATTATGAAAGGCTCTTTCTAGGCCAGTTGGATGAAAGTACATTTACCTATTCTGCCCATTATAATCCTGGGATTTTGAGACATAAAAATTAATTTTTCCATAGGATTATCTGCATTTACTTGCCAAAACTCATAGAACTCCATCCCTTCAGTTATCCATTCATTTCTGCATCATTAGTTTCCCAATTTCTATGGAACCATTCCAAACAAGACACAAACAGTTTGAAACAAACAACAGAACTCCTGAATGACCCAATAATTCTACTCCTAGGTATATTCCCAACAAAGATGTATGCACAAATTCACTGAGAGACGTATATACTGACATTTCTAATGCCACTACCTTTCATACCTCAAACTGGAAACTACCCAAATGTCCATCAACTGTACAATGCATAAATACATTACGGTAGGGGCACACAATGGAATGTAATAAACCAATGACAATTAACAATCTATATGGGATCGATCAACCTCATAAACATAATTTGGAAGAAAAGAAATCTGACATGGAGTAAATACTGTATTTCATTAATCTATGCAGAGAAGTTGGGACAGTGATCATCTATAGAGGGGAGTAGTAAATAGAAGAGTAGAAGAAGGCAAGAAAGGGGCTTCTGAGATGCTAGTTATGCTCTAGTTCTTAATCTGGGAGTTGGTTCCACAGGTGTGTTCACTTTGTGAAAACACAACAAGCTGTACCCTTAACAGTTCATAGAATTTTCCATATGTAAGTTATACTTCAATAAATTGGTTTTTTAAAGAGATTTATTTATTTATTTGAAAGTCAGAGTTGCACACAGAGAGAGAAAAGAGGAAGAGAGAGAGAGAGAGAGGTCTTCCAACTGCTGGTTCAGTCCCTAATTAGCCGCAATGGCTGGAGCTGCGCTGATCCAAAGCCAGGGGCCAGGAGCTTCCTCTAGGTCTTCCACGTGGGTACAGGGATCCAAGGACTTGAGCCATCTTCCACTGCATCTTCCATAGCAGAGAGCTGAATTGGAAGTGGAGCAGCCGGGTCTTGAACCAGCACCCATATGGGATGCTGATGCTTCAGGCCAGGGCATTAACCCGCTGTGCCACAGTGCCGGCCCCAAATAAACTGGTTTTTAAAAGCCTACTCCCTTAATCCTTACATTCACCTCCAGCCAAGTACTTCACAAAGTATCTCTGGTATAGCAGCTGACAAAGGCACCAACCTCTGGGTTTCATTTTAGTACAAAGTTGGCAAAGACCCAGCTGTAAGTGACTAGACACTAAACACCAAAACTGATTGCACCTAGCCCTAAATACATACATTGAATAGAATATACTACATCAACTAGGATACATGAGAAGCAGTGGTTAAATGAGAAAACAGAAAGCTATGAAATCAAAATACATAGTCCATGTAGTCCCATTTGTTTTTTGTTGTTGTTGTTTTTTTTTGTTGTTTTTTTGCTGCTGTAGTCTGAGCTTTTAGTGTCATACCTAAAAAAAAAATTAATGCCCAGAACAATGTCAAAAAGATTTTCCCAGATTTCAAGATGGCTGAACAGGGAAGACATTCTGGTTTTGGTAAGGAAGGGGAAAATAGCAAAAGAAAAGCTGAGGAAGTACATTCCCAGGGGAGAGCTGGAGAGAAGCTTGCAGTAGAAACTCTACAGAGGAAAGAGAGATTCCGTGGGGCAGCGTGGAAGGTGTGGACATATAGCAGTGAGCACAGAGATCACACATGACCCTCACAGAAGGGAGCTAGAGGAAATGCCAGCTTTGGAGAGCAAGGTAAAAAACAGACTGTGGCAGGATGTGGTGATACTGCCTGAGGGAGAGCCTTGTGGACCACATTTTCTTTAAGTCCAGCCTGGAGCTCTAACAGAGAGCAGGGTACCTGCCTAATCCAGTGAAAGAAAAGCATGTTTCTTTCTCCCATCCCTCCACAAGAGCATCCAGCAATTGGTGGGGAGAAGGCACCATTTTGACACCAGTATAGGCTGTGGAGGCTCTTGCTCATTCCTATTACCAGGAGATTTTGCCAGAGGGAAAAATCCATGTTTCCCACTGATTTTGAGTCTGGCTGGGAGGGTTGACAGGGAACTGGGCACCCACTTAGGACTGTGAAGTGCCTCTACCTCAACATATAGGCTCTGGGGCTCAAACTGCCAAGGTAGAGCACCAACAGGCAGTTGGTTCTGGGAATGCCTCTGCTCTCCATGGATGAGGCAGGCTCTTAGGGTGGAGTAGATCTTCTGCACCCCATGACTATGAGAGCCTTGGGTGCTGTGACAGTAGGGATTCTGTGACTGGACAATAGGGCATGGGGTACAGCTAGATTTCTGGGCAATCACTGCAGCTGGCATCAGAGGCTCAGAGATCTCATGGGCTGGGGTTTGTCACTGCAGAGGGTTCCTGGCTCTCACTGAGATGTACATTGACCCTTTGTTCAGCATGGATGGAGGTTGTACCCATTGTGGACTAACCCCAGTTACTGATCACCTTGGAAGAGAGGAGATGAGGTTATGATTATGTCAACAGGCGTGATCATATCCTCTCTCCTGCTAACAATAGAGATCTACCATGCCCAACTTGGGTGTCACCCTGGATTCTCACCCCACTCTGGAGAACTGACCAGTGCTCCTGGCCATACCCAGCACATGCCTCTGGGTAGTCACTGAAAGAGCAGACACTCCACTAAGCCACAGAGACACAGTTCAAAGATGAAATCCATTAGAGGAGAAAACCACCAAGTATTTCCACAAATGTCTAAAAATAAATGGAAAAATTCAATAAACAACAATAAAGAAGACAACATGACTCCCCCAACGGAACACAACAATACTTCTATATTAAATTGTGAAGATGAAGGGATTGATGAAATGCCCAAAAAGGAATTCAACAGAATGATGATAGGATTACTCAGAAGCAACGAGAAGCAAATTCCTGAGTTAAAAAATCTGTACATGATATGGATGAAAAATTTTCCCATGAGATTGAGACTCTGAAGAGAAATCAAACTGAAATATTAGAAATGAAGAATCTAATATGTCAAATAAAAATACAGGGGAAAGCCTTAACAACAGAATTGGTGAGGCAGAAGAAACAACATTCAACCTAGAAGACAAATCTTTGGAAATATCTCAGTCAGACCAACAAAAAAAGGAGAAGGAGTTAGAAAAAGTAAAAACAGTGTTTGAGATTTATGAGATACTATCAAATGACCCAACATACAGGTTGAAGGTGTGGAAGGAGAGACTGGATCAGAAGGCCTTTTCAGTGAAATAGTAACAGAAAACTTCCCTAATTTGGAGAAAGGGACATCAAGTACAGGAAGTACACAGAACTCCTAATAGACATGACCAGAAAAGACCTTCACCATAACACATTGAAGTCAAAATTTCAACAGAAAAATCTAAAGAAAAGATTCTAAAGTGTTCATGAGAGAAATGCCAGATTTTTTTAGAGGATCTCCAATTATACTCTCAGCTGATTTCTCATCAGAAACCCTATAGGCTAGGAGAAAATGGAGAGACACAGCCCAGTTTTTTTTTAAATTGTCAACCCAGAATGCCATACCCTGGCAAAGCTCTCATTTATGAGTGAAGGTGAAGTAAAGGCCTTCCTTAACAAACAGAAATTGAGAGATTTTTGTCACCACTTGTCCATCATAACAAAAGATACTTAAAGATGTGCTACATACAAAGAATGTGAAGGCAAAAAAATCTCCTAGTAAAAGTACAAAGAAAATCAATGCAGGCAATAGGAATATTTATGAAAAAATTGCAGAGCCAATCATTACTTATCAACAATAACCATGAATGTAAATGGAGTAAATTCTCCAATTAAAAGATATAGACTGGCTGAATGGATTAAAAAACAAGACCCATCTATTTGCTGCCTACAAGAAACACATCTCATCAACAAAGATACATACAGACTGAAAGTGAAAGGATAGAAAAAATATTCCATGCTAACAGAAAGCAAAAATGCGCAGGTGTAGCCATCCTAATATCAGAAAAAATAGACTTTAACATAAAAACTGTTAAAAGAGACAGAAAAGGGCATTAATGCAACAGGACAATGTGACTATAATAAATGTATATGCACTCAATGTCAGGATGGCTGGCTATTTAAAGCAAATGTTAATGGATCTAATGGAGACATAGACTCCAATATAATGGTAATAGGGGTCTTCAATCTGGCTTTCATTTTTTTTTTTTATTTGACAGATAGACAGTGAGAGAGAGAGAGAGAGAGAGAAAGGTCTTCCTTCCATTGGTTCACCCCCCAAATGGCTGCCACAGCTGGAGCTATGCCGATCTGAAGCCAGGCGCCAGGTGCTTCCTCCTGGTCTCCCATATGGGTGCAGGGGCCCAAGGACTTGGGCCATTCTCCATTGCCCTCCTGGGCTACAGCAGAGAGCTGGACTGGAAGAGGAGCAACCAGGACTAGAACCCGGTGCCCGTATGGGATCCTGGCGCAGCAGGTGGAGGAGTAACCTAGTGAGCCACAGCACAGGCCCTTAACATCCCACTTTCACCAATGGGCAGATCAACCACACAGAAAATCAACAGAACTAATCTAAACTATGGATCAAATAGACCTAATTGATATATACAGAACATTTCATCCCACAGCTAAACAAAACACATTCTTTTCATCAGTGCATGTAACTTTCTCTAGGGCAGACCATATGCTAGGCCATAAAGCTAGTCTCAGCAAATGCAAAAAAAATGAAATCAAACCATGTATCTTTTCTGACCACAATGGAATGAAGCTGGAAATTAACAACCTAAGAATCTCTAGAAAATATGCAAACACACAGAGACTGAACAGCATGCTCCTGAATGAACAGTGGGTCATGGAAGAAATCAGAAGAGGAACAAAAAAAAATTCCTGGAAATGAATGAAGATGAAAATACAACATATCAAACTTAAGAGATACAGGAAAAGCAGTGCTAAGAGGGAAGTTCATAGCAATTAGTGCCTACATCAAGAAATTGGAAAGGGATCAAATAAATGAGCTATCAATGCACCTTAAGGACCTAGAAAAACAGCAACAAAACAAACCCAAAGTTAATAGGAGGAAAGATAATTAAAATTAGAGAAGAAATAGACAGAATTGAAACAAAAATACTAAAGAACAGTGAAATACAGAGCTGTGTGTTTTTTTTTTTTGAAAAAAAAAATAAACAAAGTTGATACACATTCGTCCAACTAACCAAAAAAGAGGGAGAAGACCTAAATTAATAAAATCAGAGATGAAAAAGGAGATGTAACAATGGATACCACAGAAATGAAAAGAATCATCAAGAAATACTATAGCTACAGGCCAACAAGTAGGAAAGTCCAGGAGAAATGGATAGATTCCTAGACACATGCAATGTATCAAACTTGAGTAATGAAGACATGCAAAACCTAAACAGACCAATAAATAACCAAGATGGAGATTGAATCAGTAATAAAGACACTCCCAACAAAGAAAAGCCTGGGACTGGATGGCTTCACCACTGAATTATACCAAGCCTTTAAAGAGGAACTAATTCCAATTCTTCTCAAGTTAATCAAAACAACTGATAGGGAGGCAATCCTCCCAAGCTCTTTTTTTATTTATTTGAAATACAGAGTTACAGAGTTACAGAGAGAGAGAGAGAGAGGTCTTTCATTTTATGGTTCACTCCCCAGATGACCACAATGGCCAGAGCTGACCTGATCCTAAGCCAGAAGCCAGGAGCTTCTTCTAGGTCTGCCATGTGGGTGCATGGACCCAAGGACTTTAACCATCTTCCACTGCTTTCCTAGGTCATAGCAGAGAGCCAGATAGGAAGTGGAGCAGCTGAGACTCAAAATGGCACCCATATGGGATGCTCGGTGCTGCAGGCTGGGGCTTTAACCTACTGTGCCACAGTGCCGGTCCCCCCAAGCTCTTTCTATGAGGCCAGCATCACCTTAATTCCAAAATCAGAAAAAAAGATACAACATGGCCGGCGTCCCAGCTCACTTGGCTACCTGTGGTGCTGGCACCCCGGGTTCTAGTCCAGGTTGGGGTGCCAGATTCTGTCCCAGTTGCTCCTCTTCCAGTCCAGCTCTCTGCTGTGGCCCGAGAAGGCAGTGGAGGATGGCCCAAGTGCTTGGGCCCTGCACCTGCATGGGAGACCAGGAGGAAGCACCTGGCTCCTGGCTTCGGATTGGCACAGCTCGCCGGCCATAGCGGCCATTTGGGGAGTGAACCAATGGAAGGAAGACCTTTCTCTCTGTGTCTCTCTCTCTCACTGTCTAACTCTGCCTGTCAAAAAAAAAAAAAAAAGATACAACAAAGAAAGAGAACTACAGGCCAATATCCCTACAAAAAAATAGATGTAAAAATTCTCAACAGCACATTAGAAAGATCTTTCACCTGGACCAGGTATGATTTATCCTTGGTATGCAGAGATGGTTCAATATATGCAAATCAATAAATGTGATATATCACATTAACAAACCAAAGAATAAAAACCATATGATTATTTCAATAGATGCAGAGAAAGTATATGATAAAATACAACACCCTGGCCGGCACCGCGGCTCACTAGGCTAATCCTCTGCCTGCGGCACCGGCACCCTGGGTTCTAGTCCCAGTTGGGGTGCCAGATTCTGTCCTGGTTGCTCCTCTTCCAGTCTAGCTCTCTGCTGTGGCCCAGGAAGGCAGTGAAGGATGGCCCAAGTGCTTGGGCCCTGCACCCGCATGGGAGACCAGGAGGAAGCACCTGGCTCCTGGCTTCGGATAGGCACGGTGCACTGGCCGTGGCGGCCATTTGGGAGGGTGAACCAATGGAAAAGGAAGACCTTTCTCTCTGTCTCTCTCTCTCTCTCACTCTCTAACTCTGCCTGTCAAAAAAAAAACACAACACCCTTTCATGATGAAAACTTTAAGCAAATTGGATACAGAAAGAATATTCACATACACAATCAAAGCAATTTATGACAACCCCACAGTCAGCATCATACTGAGTGGGGAAAAGTTGGAAGCATGTCCACTAAGATCCAGAATCAGATAAGGATGCCTACTTTCAGCATTGCTATTCACTATAATCCTGTAAGTTTTAGCCAGAGCCATCAGGCAAGAAAAAGAAATCAAAGGTACACAAATTGGAAATGAGGAAGTCAAATTATCTGCAGATGACATGATTCTATATATAGGGGGACCAAAAGACCACACTGAGAGACCTCTAGAACTCTTAAGAGAGTTTGGTAAAGTTGCAGGATATAATATGAATGTATAAACATCAACGACAGGCAATGCCATGGCTGAGAAAGAACTTCTAAGATCAGTCTTATTCTCAATAGCTACAAAGAAATTTAAATAACTTAGAATAAACTTAACCAAGGAAGTGAAACATTTCTATGATGAAAATTACAAAACATTACATAAAGAAATAGAAGGCACAAAAAAATGGAAAAATCTTTCACATTTGTGGATTAGGAGAATTAATATCATCAAAATGTTCATATTATCAAAAGCAATTTATAGATTCCACGCAATCACCATCAAAAAATACCAACAATATTGTTCTCAGATCTAGAAAAATCAATGATACAATTCATATGGAAACACAAGAGACCCTGCATAGCTAAAGCAATCTTATACAACAAAAACAAAGCTGGAGGCATACCAAGACCAGACTTGGAGACATACTACAGGGCAGTTATAATCAAAACAGCCTGGTACTGGCACAAAAATTGAAATGCAGACCTATGGAACAGAAAAGAAACCCCAGAAATCAATCTATGCCTCTACAACCAACTAATCTTTCACAAGGGAGCTAAAATCAATCCCTGGAGAAAGGACAGTCTCTTCAACAAATGATGCTGGGAAAATTTGATATTCACAGGCATAAGTATGAAGCATAAAAAGTCAACTCTAAATGATTAAGGATCTAAATCTATGATCTGATATCAAAATTACTAGAGGAGAATATTGGGGAAACTTTGTAAGACATTGGCATAGGCAAAGACTTCTTGGAAAAACCCCAGAAAAACAGGCAATCAAAGTCACAATAGACAAATGAGATTACATCAAGCTGAGAAGCCTCTGTACTGCAAATGAAACACTCAGCAAAGTGAAGAGGCAATTGATAGAATGGGGAAAAACATTTGCAAACTATGCAACTGATAAAGGGTTAATATGCAGAATCTGTAAAGAGCTCAAGAAACTAAACAACAACAAAACACACAATCCAGTTAAGAAATGGGCAAAGGACTTGAACAGGCATTTTTCAAAAGAGAAAATTCAAATGGACAGGGAAATGCAAATCAAACCACAATGAGGTTTCACCTCTCCCCAATTAGAATGGCTCTCATACATAAATCAACAAACAATAAATGCTGGCAAGGATGTGGGGAAAAAGGTAGCCTAATCTACTCTTGGTGCCCATGTAAACTAGTACAGCCATTGTGGAAGACAATATGGTGATACCTCAGAAAGCTGAAAGTAGATATACCATATGACCCAGCCATCTCACTCCAGGGAATTTACCCAAAATTACTTCAGCATATGAAAGAGTTATCTGTATTCCCATATTTATTGCAGCTCAACTCACAACAGCTAAGATATGGAGTTAACTCAGAAGTTCATCACCTGATGACTGGGCAAAGGAATTATTATATATATATTAATATATATATATATAATATATATATGAGAGAGAGAGACAATGAGAATGAATATGGAATACTATCCAGCCTCAAAAAAGAATAAAATCCTATCTGTAGTAACAAAATGGATGCAACTGGAAACCATTATACTTAGTGAAATAAGTCAGTCCCAAAATGACAGATACCATATGGTTTCCCTGATTCATGGTAACTAATACAGTACCTAAAATGTAAAGTATTAGAGTGAAACTGACATTTGGAGATCTGATGATTGTTTACAGCCTCTGTTTCTACTGATGGGAAACAGTGTTTGTTTCCTTTATACTATTTGTTGAACTCTTGGTAGAAGGGTAATCTTATGAATATAAAATTAAACAGAAAATAGATCTTTGTAAAAAGTAAGAATGGGAATGGGAGAGGGAGGCAGAAGAAGGGTGGGGGCGTGGGATTGGAAGAATCACTATGTTCCTAAATCTGGTTATATGAAATAAATAAAATTTGTTCAGCTTAAAATAATTTAAAAATTAAAAACAAAAAACAGATTTTCCCCTATGTTTTCTTCTAGGATTTTATAGTTTCAAGTCTTATGTTTAATCTTTAATCTATTCTGAGTAGATTTTTGTATATTGTGTAAGGGTCTAATTTTATTTCTTTGCATATGGATATACAGTTTTCCCCAAATCATTTATTGCAGAGACCATTCTTTCTCTATTGCATGTTCTTGGCATCCTGTCAAAGATTATTTTATTATATATGCCTGGGTTTATTTCTAGGCTCTCTAATCTGTAACATTCATTATGTCTCCATTTTTTTTTTTAGATTATTTATTTGAGAGGCAAGGTTAGAGAGAGAGGGAAAGACAGAGAGAGGTCTTCCATCTGCTGGGTTCACTCCTCAAATGGCTGCAAAGGCCAGAGCTGGGCTGATCTGAGAGGAGCCAGGAGCTTCTTCCAGGTCTTCCACATGGGTACAGGGGCCCAAGCACTTGGGCCATCTTCCACTGCTTTCCCAGGCCATCAGCAGGGAGCTGGATCAGAAGATAGCAGCTGGGACAGAAACCGGTGCCCATATGGGATGCCAGCATAGCAGGTCAAGGCTTAATCTACTACACCACAGTGTCGACCCCTATGTCTCCATTTTTATGCCAGTACCATATTACCATATTGCTTTAATTAGGCTTTGTAATATAACTTGAAATAAAAGTGTGATGATTCCAACTTTTTTTTTCTTTATCAAATTATTTTGGCTATTTGGGGTCTTTGTTGGTCCAAATCAGTTTTACTGTTTTCTCTAGCCTGTGGAAAATGTCATTGGAATTTTGATAGGGACTGCATTGAATTAATAGTTTGCTTCATATGGATATTTTCACAATACTGATTGCTCTAATCCATGAACACAGGATATCTTTCCATTTGTGTCATCTTCAATTTCTTTCATTAATATTTTATAGTTTTCATTATAGAGATCTTCCCCTCTTTGATTAAGTTTATTCAGAGATATTTCATTTCATGATTATTGTAATTACAATTGTTTTCTTGATTTTTTTCTGATAGTTCACTATTGGCGTATACTCACTATTGGCATGGATCTTAAATTTTCTTGCAAAGAAAAATAAACATTTTTTTAAAAAAAGATTTATTTATTTGAGAGGCAGAATTTCAGAGAGACAGATACAGAGATCTTCCATCTGCTAGTTCAATCCCCAAGTGGTCAAAATGGTTAGGGCTGTGTCAGGTGAAGCCAGGAACTTCTTATGGGTCTCACACGTAGGTACAGGGGTCCAGGGACTTGGGCCATCTTCTGCTGCTTTCCCAGGCTTATTAGCAGGGAGCTGGATTCGAAGTAGAGCAGCTGGAACTCGAACCAGCTCCCTTAGATGTCGGCACTGTAGGCCAGGGCTTAACCTGCTGTGCCACAGTACTGGCCCCTAAACTTATCTTTTAATTACATTTTCCATGAACTTTTGAAAGTTCCCTCATAGAAACACATACTGATTTGCAAGTTGGTGATTTTGTACAACTTGACTGATTTTTTTAATTAGCTCTAACACTGTGTGTGTGTGTGTGTGTGTGTGTGTAATCTTTAGGGTTTTTATATATAAGATCATATTGTCTGCAAATGGGGATAATTTGACTTCCTCCTTTCCAATTCAGATTCCCTTTATAGCTTCCTTTTGCCTAATTGCTCTGGCAGAGACTTCTTTTGGAAATGTTAGTCATTTTCTGTGCATAGGTTTTTCACCTCCTTAGTTCAATTTATTCCTAAAGGGCTTTTTTATGTGGGTTTTCTTGGTACCATTGTAAGGAAAATTTTGTAAGGGAGAGGGAGGGAGAGGGAGAGAGGGAGAGGGAGGGAGAGGGGGAGGGAGGGAGAGATGGGGGGAGAGAGATGGGGGAGAGAGAGGGGGAGAGAGAATGAATCTTCCATCCACTGGTTCACTTCCCAAATGGGCACAACAGCTGGGGCTGGGCCAGGCTGAAGGAAGGAGCCTGGGACTCCTTCCAGGTCTCCAATGCCAGTGCAGGGGCCCAAATACTTGGGTCATCTTCTGCTGCTTTCCCAGGAGCATTAGCAGGAAGCTGGATTGGAGTGGAGCAGTTGGGACTTGAGCAAGCACTCATATGTGGATGGTGGCTTAACCCACTGTCCCACAATGTTGGCCCTGCTATTGATTTTTGTATGTTGATTATATACTTCGCCACTTTACTGAATTCATTTATTATTTCTCAGGGTTTTTTTTTTTGTGGTTATATGTATGTTTTCTACATAAATGATTGAGTCATCTGAAAACAAGATACTTTTACCTCTTCTTTTTCAATGTTTTATTACTTTTTCTTGCCTACTTGTCATGACTAGTACTTTAGTACTATGTTGAATAGATGTGGCAACAGATGGCATCTTTGCCTTGTTTCCGATCTTAGAGGAAAACTTTTCAACTTTTCACTGTTCAGTGTGATGCTAGCTATAGGTTTTTCATAATGTTGTCTTTATTATGTTGAGATAATTCTATTCCTAGTTTGTTGAGAATTTTTATCATGAAGGGGTGCTGACATTTTAAATGTTCTCTCCATCTATTCATATTATAATATAATTTTTATCCTTCATTATGTTAATATAGTATGTTACATTAACTGATTTGTGCATAATGAATCAACCTTGCTTCCTCTCATTTCTGGGATAATTCCCACTTGGTCAAGATGTATGAATCTTTTAATGCACTGTTGCATTAGGCTTGATTGTACTTTATTGGAGGATTTGTGCATCTATATTCATCTGAAATACTGGTCTACAGTTTTCTTGTAGTATCTTTGTCTAACTTTGGTGATGTTAGCCTCAAAAAATGAGTTTGGCAATGTTTACTTTTTAATTTGTTTGGGAGAGCTTAAGAAGGACTTGTGTTTTACTTAGGGCAAGGTTAACTATACGATCATTAAGTGTACTGAAAGTAGATCATTGTAAAAATTAAGAGGGAGGGAGAGGAAGGGATGGATAGTGGGTAGGAGTGGGGGGAAGTGCCATTATGTTCCTAAAATGGTATAAACATATATAAATATATAGAAGGGCTGGTGCTAATTCTTTAAATTTTTTAGTAAAACTCGTCAATGAATCCATCTGGTCTTGGGCTTTTCTTTCTTAGAATTTTTTGACTACTGATTCAATCTCCTTATTCCATATTAGTCTATTCAGGTTTTGTATTTCTTCATGACTCAGTCTTGGTAGGTTGTATGTTGCTAGGAATTTATCATTTAGGTTATCCAGTTTCTTGGCATATAGGTTGGCCAAATGGATAAAACAAACAAGACACAAGTATATGATGCCTACAAGAAATGTATTTCACAGATAAAGACATAGGCTGAAAGTGAAGCGTTGGAAAAAGATAAACCATGCAAATGGAAAGCAAGACACCAGGAAAAGCTATACTCATATCAGATAAAACAGCAAGATTTCAAAAAGACGACATACCAACGTAAATATACACACACCCAATACCAAATCACACAAATACATACAGCAAATATTATTGGATCTAAGGGATAGACTCCAATGCAATAATAGCTGGGGATACCCCACTGTCATCAATGGACTGATCATCAAGATAGACAATAAACAAAGACAAGTCAGAATTGAGCTGTACTATTGCGAAATGGATCTGAGAGACATTTACAGAACATTTCATTCAACAGCTAAGAATTATACATTCTTCTTATTAGCACATGGAACATTTTCCAGGATAGACCATGTATTAGGCTACATTTTAAGTCTCAACAAATTTTAAAAATTTGAAATAATACCATGTATCTTCTCAGATCTCAATGAAATAAAACTAGAAATCAACAAAAGGAATAATAGAAAATTAAAAATATATATGGAAATTGAACATGCTCCTGAATGATCAATGGATAATTGAAGAAATTAAAAAGTAAATAAAAAATTTCCTGAAACAAATGAAACTGAAAAACAAACACATAAAAATATGTGGGATACATAAAAATCTGTATTAACAGGGAAGTTTATAACAATAAGTGCACACATCAAAGAAATTCAAAGACTTCAAATAAGCAGTCTAACAATTCACCTTAAGGATTTAAAAAAGCAAGCAAACCAAACCTGTTAGCAGGACAAGAAATAAGAACCAGAGAAGAAATTATTGAAATTGAAAATTTAAAAAATACAAAAGATCAACAAAATGAAAAGCTGGCTTTTAAAAATCAGAAAAACCTTTAAGCCAGAGTAACAAAGAAAAATGGGAATAATCCAAATATATACAATTGGAAATGGAAAAGGAGATACTTTAACTAATATCAGAGATATATAAAGGGTCATAAAAAACAATTATGAACAACTACATACTAACAAATTGGGAAATCCTGAAGACACAGATATGCTTCTGGACACATCAAAGTTACCAATATTAAAGCAAAAGGATATAGAAAATTTAAACAGACCAGTAACAAGTAATAAGATTACAGCAATAATTAAAAATCTCCTATCAAAGAAAAGTGCAAGAACTGATGACTTTACAGTAAATTGTACAAAATATTAAAAGAACTAATACCAATACTTCTAAAATTATTCCAAGAAATCAGAAAGGATGGAACTCTGTCACACTCTTTATAAGGCCAGCATTACTCTGATATCAAAGCCAAATAGACAATACAAAAAGAAAACTACAGACCAATATCTTTAATGAGCTATATGTAAAACTTCTGAACAAAATATTAACAAACCAAACCCAACACTACATCAAAAAGATCACACATGATAAACAAGTGGGATTTATCTCAAAGATGCAAGGATGGTTCAACAGTTGCAAATCAATGAATGCAATAAATAATATAAGAATGAATAATAAAAACCTTATTATCATCTCAGTATTGCAGAAAAAGCATTTAAGGTTAAACATTCCTTTATGATAAAAACTGTCAACAACTTAGGAACAGAACAAAACCACAGCCAACATCAATCTGAATGGGAAAAACCTAAAGTGTTTCCCCCAAGACATGCAACAAGACAAGGATGTACATTTTCACCAACTCTTATTCAGTATAGTACTGGAAGTATTAGCAAGAACAATTAGGAAAGAGAAAAATAAAGAGCATCCAAATTGGAAAGGAAGAAGTCAAAATACCCATGTTTCCAGATGACATGACGTTGTACATGGAAAAGCTTAAATACTCCACCAAAAAGCTATTAAAACTGACAAAAACAATTTAGTAAAGTTGCAGAATACAAAAACCAGACTACAAAAGTTAGCATTTTTACACATCAGTAATAATCTTGCTGAAAGGGAAGTCAAGAAAGCAATCCTATTCACAATTCTGTGAAAAAAATATTTAGGAACAGGCCGGCGCTGCAGCTCACTTGGCTAATCCTCTGCCTGCGGCGCCAGCACACCAGGTTCTAGTCCCAGTTGGGGCACCGGATTCTGTCCCGGTTGCTCCTCTTCCAGTCCAGCTCTCTGCTGTGGCCCGGGAAGGCAGTGGATGGTCCAAGTGCTTGGGCCCTGCACCCGCATGGGAGACCAGAAGGAAGCACCTGGCTCCTGGCTTTGGATTGGTGCGGTGCGCTGGCTGTAGCGGCCATTTGGGGAGTGAACCAACAGAAAGGAAGACCTTTCTCTCTGTCTCTCTCTCTCTCACTGTCTAACTCTGCCTGTCAAAAAAAATATTGGAACAAACTTAAATTGAAGAAATAAAACGTTTCTATAATGAAAATGGTAAAAGACTGATGAAAGAAATCATAAAGGACACAAAAGATATTAAATATTAAGTTAATATTGTTAAAATGTCCATGATTCTCAAATCAGTCTACAGATTCGACATAATCTTTACCAAGATAATAATAACATTCTTTATAATAGTAGAAAAATAATCATAAAATGTATATAGAACCACAGAAGACCCAAAATAGCAAATTCAAAGTATACTACAAGCCTACAGTAATTAAAACAGCATGGTACTAGCATAAAAGCTGACATGCACATCAATGGAACAGAACAGAGAACCCAGGAATTAATCCATGTACAGTAGTATGTCAAACTAAGATGCTTCTACAACAAAGTAAGCAATCAACAGAGTGAAGAGACAAATGAAAGAATCTGAGAAAATAGCTGTAAGCTATTTATCCAAGAAGAGATTAATATCCAGAATATATAAGAAACTCAAAAATGCCAATAACAAAAATAAAACAGTCAATGCAGTTAAGAAACGGGCAAAGAACACAAATAGACATTTCTCAAAAGGGGAGATATGACCAACAAATATAAGAGAATATACTCAATATCACTAGCCATCAAAGACATACAAATGGCTATTATCAAAAAGAGCTGGCAATGATTTGGTAAAAGGGGAACTTTTACTTATGCATTAGTAGCAGGAATGTAAAATGGAATCAACTAGTATACATCAAAAAATGAATGGATAAGGAAAATGTGGTATATAAACACAATAGAATATTATTCAGCCAAAAAAAATAATGAAATCCTGGCATTTGCAACAAAATTGATGGAATTACTAGACATTATGCTAAGTGAAATAAGCCAGACACAGAAAGACAAATACTATATATTCTTTTCATCATATGTGAAATTTAAGAAAAAACCTTCAATCTGAACAAAGAATAGTGCATCCTAGAGGCTGGGGGGAGGTAAGGTGAAATAGAGGGAGTTTGGATAACAGGTACCAAATTGTAGTTAGTTAGCAGGAATAAATTTTTAGTATTACATAGCACAGAAGACTGTAGTTAACAATAAACTAGTATATATTTTATAAGAAAATAGAAGAGAGGAACTATAAGGCTCTAATGTAAAAGTAATGACTAGGAGGGGGAAATTTTGATAGCCCTGATTTGATCAGTACACAGTGTATATATGTATTGAAATGTCACCTGAACCCCATAAATCTATAAAATTATTAATAAATTTTTTCCTGGTGTTTTTAAAAAGTAGATAAAAATCACAATCTCTCTCTCTCTCTCTCTCTCTCTCTCACACACACACACACACCCTATGTTGGCTAGGGAGAGACTACCAGTCCAAGGACCAGCCAATTCTTTTTTTTTAAAAAAAAAAAAAAAAGATTTACTTATCTGAAAGGCAGACTGAGAAAGAGGGAGAGACAGAGCTATCTTCCATCCCCTGGTTTACTTCAAAATGGCTGCAAGAGCTAGGGCTGGGCCAAGCTGAAGCCAGGAGCCTGGAACTCCATCCAGGTATCCCATGTGGGTGGCAGTGACCCAAGTACTTGCTTTCTTAGGCTCATTAGCAGGGAGCTGTATCAGAAGCAAAGTACATGGGACTTGAACAAGTGCTCCTATAGGGAATGTCAGCATGGTAGGCAGCAATTAACCTGCTGTGCCAGCTTCAAGACCAGCTAATTTTTAGACAGCAAAGGGCTCGGAGGGAGTATTCCTCTGATATGTAAATTAAGCAATTCACAGCTGTACCTAACTCATTTGGCCCATAAATCTGCAAAAGGAAACAAATACTTCTCTGCCTTATACCAGGGCCAGGTACCAGGCAATTAGAGACCAATCCTATAGATTACAGCCCATTGAAATTATTCGAACTAACCAACCCTAAACTATTTCACTCTGCTCTGTCTTGTCTTTCTTACAGAAACCCCAATCAAGTCTCTAGTCTCAGCCTTCATTTTCTCTTGACCCTTCTGTCCCTGACCACCCTGTTTTCTCCTATGACCATGGTGTGGCATGTGGAGACCCTTTCTCTGGGACTTGTAAAGATAATAAATTTCTTCCTTCCAAGACTCATTCTCATCTCCTTCTGTGCTCTATCAACTTTACCATATACCACATCCAACATGTATATTCTTAGGACATTAGTCATTAGGGAAATACAAATCAAAACCATAATGAGGTACTACTTTATATCCATCAGAACAGCTATAATAAAAAATGGAAAAGAAGTGTTAGCAAAAATGTGGAGAAACTGGCAACCTTGTACATTGTTGGCAGAAATGCAAACTGGTAGAGCTGCTTATGGAAAAGAATTTGATAGTTCCTCAAAAAGCTAAACATAGAATTCCTTTATGACTCAGAAATTCTATGCTTAGGTATAGACCCAAAGGAACTGAAAATAGGGGCTTAAACAGATACTATTCATAAATGTTCGTTTTTAGTATCATTCACAATAGCTGAAAGGTGGAAACTACTCAAGGGTCTATCAACAGATGACTGGACAAACAAAATGTGATATATACATACAGTGGAATATTATTCAGCCATAGGAAGAAATAAGGTTCTGACACAAGCTACAACATGAATGAACCTTGAAAACATTACAGTTAATGAAGCAAGCCAGACACAAAAGGGTAAATGGTGTATGATTCTACTTATATGCAATATCTAGAACAAATTCATAGAGACAAAAGTAGATTCAAGGTTACCAGGGGTTCAGGATGAGGGGAATGAGAAGTTATTGCTTAATGGTTACAGAGTTTCTGTGATAAAAGTTTTTGAAATAGGTAGTAGTCAATGACATGATCAGCCCTTGTATAGACTGTTGAGGAACAACTTACTATTTTATTCCTTTTAGTATTTTTGTTGTTGTTGTTGCTCTGTTTGTTCTACATAGACCACTGGTTGAACTCTGTAATCAATGCACAATCATTCTCAGGCGTTTAAAATTAACAGAAAAGTGATCTCTGTTAAACATAGGAGTGGGAATAAGAGAGGGAGGAGATATATAGGTTGGCACAGGCTCACTTGGACTTACCTCCAATGGTGGAACTAGAAATGTGCCAGGGGATTTCAACTCAATCTTACCAAGGAGGCAGGTACCAATGCCAGCGCACTTGGTAAAGTGGTAAGTATAAATACACAACCAATCAAAAAGATAGGGTATGTGTCGATGAGATTTCACAAATAAGTCCAGTGTAAGCAAATAATGAAGGATAGAATTAACAGGGAGAGAATGATCCTGCGGGGGAAACAGGACACACAGCAGACTCATAGAATGGCAGCACTCCTGCCTCAGAATCAACCCTTGGGACATTCGGATCTGGCTAAAAGGTCCATGAGAGTCTCACAGGCATGGAAAGCCATGACACGGTGGCAAAAAACAATCTAAACGAAAGATCCTGGTGAACAAGACCCCAGCAGAAGGAACAAGCCATCAAGGAGAGAAGCACCTTTCTCTGAAGGGAGGAAGGAACCTCCACCGTGATACGGCCTTGACTAAACAAGTTCAGAGTTGGTGAACTCAAGGGGCTTCCACAGCCTAGACAGCTCATAGCAAGAGTCTCCGGTGATTGCTGACGTCATAAATAAGAGTGCCAATTGTTAAATCAACAATGGGAGTCACTGGGTACATGCTCCCCACGTAGGATCTCTGTCCTTAATGTGTTTTACTATGAAACTTAAAAACAACGGGCCGGCGCCGTGGCTCAATAGGCTAATCCTCCGCCTTGTGGCGCCGGCACACCGGGTTCTAGTCCTGGTCAGGGTGCCGGATTCTGTCCTGGTCGCCCCTCTTCCAGGCCAGCTCTCTGCTGTGGCCCAGGAGTACAGTGGAGGATGGCCCAAGTGCTTGGGCCCTGCACCCCATGGGAGACCAGGAGAAGCACCTGGCTCCTGCCATCGGATCAGCATGGTGCGCCAGCCGCAGCGCGCCAGCCTTGGCGGCTATTGGAGGGTGAGCCAACGGCAAAAGGAAGACCTTTTTCTCTGTCTCTCTCTCTCTCTCACTGTCCACTCTGGCTGTCAAAAAAAAAAAAAAACACTACTAGTCGAACAATACCCTATACCTTGTGCGGTTGTGTGAGGGCAGCCTGTTGAAATCCTTGCTTAGTATATACTAAGTTGATCTTCAGTATATGAAGGTAATTGAAAATGAAACTCGATGAAGGGCGGGATAGGAGAGGGAGTGGGAGAGGGGAGGGACACGGGAGGGAGGGAGGGAGGTTGGGGGGGAAGCCACAACAATACAAAAGTTGCACTTTGTAAATTCACATTTATTAAATAAAAAAAAACTATATAACAAACAAAAAAAAGGAAAAAAAAGAACTTAATACTTTACCCTTTTAGTATTTTTTATGTTCTACTTAAAACTATTGGTTGAACTCTGTAATTAATACACAATTACTCTTAGGTGTTTAATTAATGCTATAACTAGTACTCAAATAGTATTTTACACTTTGTGTTTCTGTGTGGGTGCAAACTGTTGAAATCTTTACTTAATATATGCTAAACTGATCTTCTGTATATAAAGATAATTGAAAATGAATCTTGATGTGAATGGAAGGGGAGAGGGAGTGGGAAAGGGGAGTGTTGTGGGTGGGAGGGAAGTTATGGGGGGGGAGCTATTGTAATCCATAAGCTGTACTTTGGAAATTTATGTTCATTAAATAAAAAAAAAACGAAATAGGTAGTAGTGATGGTTGCATAACACTATGGAGGTAATTAATACCACTTAAAAACTTAAAGTGGCAAAATTTATGCTATCTATATTGTTTCCATGATCTAAAAATAATGTAACATACCAAAATCCACCAATCTGTATGCTTTAAACAGTTGATTTGTATGGTCTGTGAATTCCTTTTTTTTTTTTTTTAAGGGAAAGAGTTTATTGGGGGAAACCCAACAGACTGGAGGGAAGGGGCAAAGAAGGAAAGTAGGCAGAAGGAGAGCATAAGAGAGAGAGACAGAGAGACACAGAGATCAGGAGAGAAAGAGAGAGAGAGTGTGAATTATTTTCAATAAAAGTGTTTAAAAAATAGAGATAAATGAAACAATTTAAAAATACTTGAGCAATCAAAATTTTAAAAAGACAAAAAAGCATGCAATAAAAAAACAAAGAGCAAAATGGTTTACTTAAACCTAACTCTATCAATATTTACATTACATGTAAGTGAAACACACACTTCAAATATAAGTATATTTCATATATTCAGGAAAGCATGTACATATTAAGGAGATACATGGAATATAAAAATGTCTAAACCAAACTTGGAGAGATGAAAAATACACAAGGTGAGATTAACAGCAAATTTCAAGTTACAGAATATAAATAAACTTGAAAACAGAGTAATACAGGAGTGTCAATTTGTAAAGTCAACAACAGGAGTCACTGTGCACTTACTCCTCATGTAGGATCTCTGTCCTTAATGTGCTGTACATTGAGGCTTAATGCTATAACGAGTACTCAAACAGTATATTTCACTTTGTGTTTCTATGGGGGTGCAAACTGTTGAAATCTTTACTTAATGTATACTAAACTGATCTTCTGTTAAAAAAAAAAGAAGAAGAAGAAATTAGCAATTCCCAACTTGACTCTCGCTGGGATTAAACATGACAATAGGTCTGATCTGATTTCATCATCATTTAAAAAATCATCTATTATTTTTCACTTTATGTTTCTGTGTGGGAGCAAACTGTTGAAATCTTTACTTAATGTATGCTAAACTGATCTTCTGTATATAAAGAGAATTGAAAATGAATCCTCATGTGAATGGAAGGGGAGAGGGAATGGGAAAGGGGAGGGTTGTGGGTGGGAGGGACGTTATGGGGGGGAAGCCATTGTAATCCATAAATCGTACTTTGGAAATTTATATTCATTAAATAAAAGTTAAAAAAAAAACAGAGTAATACAAACTATTCTAAATGAAATAGAGTCCAAAAAGTGAAAACTTCAAGTGGCTTAATAAACATGTAACTAGAGTTCTACAAGGAGTTGAATATTTTCATAATTTGATGAAAAGTATAAATCCAAAATTCAACAAACCTATAACTTAGGAAACATTAAGAAGACTACTCAAGGCACATCATAATCAACTTTCTTAAAACCAATGATAAAGAGAAAATCTTAAAACATCTGAAGGGAAAAAAAGGACACATCATATACATCTATTTTGGTGCAAAAAATTTTTGAAAATCACTGCAGTTTTTTATAATACACATTTTCATGAACTTTTCAAAGATCCCTCATTAAGCATGGATTTTAAAATTTGCACCAAAATATTTATCTTTTAATTCCATTTTCCTATGAATTTTTTTAAAGTACTCATGTATGTAAGGATGACAGCAAAATTCTTACCAGAAACAATGTAATACACAGCGATGAAACACCTTTAAAGCACTGAAAGAAAAACTTTTTTTTTAATTTAAAGAAAAAAATTATTGAAGATCTGAAAAACAAAAGGAAAAACTACTGACTTGGAGTCTATACTTGGCAAAAATATCTTCCAATGAAGTAAGTAAAATAAAGACTTTTTAGACAAACAAAAGGTGAAAGAATTCATTTCCAGCAGACCTGCACTAAGTAAATATGAAAGGAAGTCCTATACGCAAAGAAAAATGACACTAGCTGGAAATTCAGATCTACAAAAAAGAATGAAGAACATCTAAATGGTAACTACATGACTTTTTTCATATTATTTAAAATCCTTAAAAGGCAGTCATTTAAACATAAATAGTAACAATATATTGTGAGGTTATTAATAACAACTATGTTTAAATATGTGTTTAAAACAATAGCATAAAGGTCAGGAAGCAAAAAGTTAAAGTATACTTCTAAGGTTCTTAATTCATGAAGGGGAATAATACCACTTGATGGTAGATTATGATATAGTATATATATATAGATATATATAGATTATGATATAGTATAACTCTTTAACTATAAACCCTAAAGCAATCAGAGAATAACAAAACAAAGAATTATACCTAATAAACTAACAAGAGGTAAAATGGAACAAAAAAGTATCAATCCAATGAAAACAAGAAAAAGATAGAGAAGGGAATGAAGAACAGATGGGAAAAACAGAAAACAAATGCAATATGATATATTTATAATCTTCCTACACAGAAAACTCTAAGCCCAGATTGCTTCATTGGCATATATTTTCTATATATCTAAAGAATAGGTAATACCAGAAGTAACTAAACTCTTTCAGAGAATAACAAGACAATGCTTCCAACTTGTTTGAAGAGCCCAGCATATCTCTGATACTGAAATGTTAAAAGAAAAATAGATTGCAGACCAATATCCCTTACGAGCACACACGCAAAACTCCTGAACAAACAAAAGCAAATCCAAAAAAAAGCAAATCCAATAGTGTTATACAAAAATGTAATGATTTTATAGGAATGCAAAGTTGGTTTAACATTCAAAAATGAATAGAATTTGGGGCTGGTGTTGTGGTACGATGGCAGGTTAAGCTATCACTTAAGACACTAGCATCCCATACAAGCACTGGTTTCAGTATCAGCTGCTCTGCTTCTGATCCAGCTCTCTGCTAACGTGCCTGGTAAAGTAGTGGAAGATCGGCCAAGTGTTTGGGGTCCTGCCACCCATATGGGGGACTTGGATGGAGTTCCTGCGCTGCTGGCTTTGGCTTGGGTTAACCCCAGCCATTGAGACTGTTTGGAGAGTGAACCAGTGGATGGAAATAGTCCTCCTAAGACCTGCTGTTACTAGATGTGTCTATAAAATTAACAACAAACATTTAAATACCGCTAACTAGGTACCAGATTCTATGTTAGGTACTCTGTATGCATTATCGGTTTGAATCCTCAAAATGCTAGGTAGGTATATCTTCACTTTACAGATGATGACAACTGAGGTACAGAGAGGTTAATAAGTAACTTGCCTAAGGTCCTAGAACTAGTAAATGGCAGAGGTCAGATTCAAACCCAGGCAGCCTGACACTAGATTGTACTCTTAACCATTACAATCTTGTTGCCAATAACAGTGAACATGATCAATCACTGACCTATTTCAAGGTATAAACTTCTACTCTACTTTTAAGTTTGGAATTATAGAGATCCAAATTGCAACTGATCTCTGCCCTCCTTCTGTTCTCCTATCCTTTCTCTAAACCTTCATCCACTTAACCACATGGAAAATGTAAAGAAACATAACGACCATAATTGGCTCACAGGGACACAAGATCTCCTTTAATGTTTACTGGTCCTTCACAATCCATGCCTCTTGCTTGATACAAGGAAAGCTCAAGCTATCACCGTAAATAAGAAAGTAAACTGCCCAGTTTTCAGGATTCATAATGGGTCACAACTAGTCTGCATATTTGTTTCATTTTTTATAAATGTGTAGAGAACAGACTAGTACATGCAGCTGGGGTGGTAAATTATGTTGGCATCAATTCAAAGCTTCAGAAGATTATTTTTGTATAGTATGTTTTCCAAACGAAAGTCTCCTTAATGGCTTTTTCTCCTATGCTTCATTGCTACCCTCAATATCACAATGTAATGTAATCACATACTGGAGACAAGAGGGAAAAAAAACTCAAAGTATTGAATTTAAGGCATTTCCTTATTGTTAGTCATCATTTATTTGTAGTCTCTCTACTTTATATCATGTAAAATTATAATATTCCATACTTACTGAATCCACAAGATTTTCTGTTTTGTCTATCAATAATTCCAATCTTTCTCCTCGCTGAGCTACTAGATCTGCATAGGAAAAACAGGAAAGATTATGTTTTATATTAAAAATTTGCTGTTTTTATCTTTGTCTTAATGAAAATCTTAAAAATTAATTATAATTATTATTCCTGACAGCTCATATTTATTACAAAAAGTTTAACTTTTAAAAAATACAAGGTTCCAGGTAAAGCCTTATCAACTAAAGTAGAGAGTAGCCGTCTTTTACGTAAAGGGGCAGATACTAAACATTTTAGGCTTTGTGGGCCATACAGTCTCTGGTGCAAGTACTCAACTCTGTCAAATATAGAGAACATGTAAATGAATGGGCAATGGTTGTGTTCCAATGAAACTTTATGAAGAAAAACAGGCAGCTGGCCAGACTTGACTCAAGGGTAATAGTTTGCAAAAACCCCTGAATTAAGAGTGTGATTTGAGAGTAAAAAAATTGAATTACAAAATGAGTGAGAGTCAGACACTTGCAGAATTGCAGCACGAGAAGCTCCTCAGATATTCCCCACAAGCAACCAACCACCAAACAACCATTTAAAGTCTGTAGAAAATGTGTATTTCCAAAGGGCATACAGTAAATGGAGAAACATGTATACAAAAAAATAAACTCATTATAAGAACTGTGAGATTCAGTTCAGTGAGATGGAAACTCTACTCTTTTTTAAAAAAGATTTATTTATTTGAAGGCAGAGTTACAGAGAGGCACAGCCAGAGAGAGAGAGAGAGAGGTCTTCCACCCACTGGTTCACTCCCTCAGATGGCTGCAATGGCTGGAGCTGTGCGGATCTGAAGCCAGGAGACAGGAGCTTCTTCTGCGTCTCCCATGTAGGTGCAGAGGGACACCTACATGGGCATCTTCTACTGCTTTTCCCAGGCCATAGCAAAGAGTTGGATCGAACTGGTGCTCATAGGTATGCTGGCACTGCAGGAGGCAGTTTTACCTACTATGCCACGGTGCCAGCCCTGAAGTTCTACTCTTGACACTCTGGGTAGTCATCAGCTTTTCTCATTCCACCTCACAGCTCTGTGTAGCAGAATCTGATAGGTTTGGTGTTTCCTTCTTCCACTCAGTCCCCATTTACAGAACAGAACCTCTACCTCAGTTGGAAGGCCAGGAATAGCAGGCCCTGATTGCTCCTGCCTCAACTCATGCATACAGTAGAGTTCGCATGCTGGGAGAGCCAGGTTAAGAACAATAAGGTTACCCAGAACCTCACTGTTAAAGCAAGGGCATCACTTCAAGAGAAATAGTCCACTGTCAATACTAACAACTCCAGAGCACTGGCTCTGATATTTTTCCCAGAGGGGAAAATTTTAACAGCTAATCATGCACCAAATCACCCTCACAAGCTTTGAAGGTCAGGTGAGACCACAGTGCTTGGTTTTAGTATAATTATTAACAAAAGGAAAGAGTTGTCTGCATAAACCAAACACATTAATAGTAGGAGACTAACAACTCACTCTCAGAAATACTGTCTAGACAGAAAATCAACAAAGAGCAAAGTTAAATTACACCCTAGATAAACTGAACCTAACAGACATCTATAGAATGTTCCATCCAATAGCTGCATTCTTTTAACAGTACATGGAACACTCTCCAGGATAGATCATATGGTAGATCTCAAAACAGGTATCAACAAATTTAAAAATGGAAGTTGCATTAAATATCTTTCTGACCATAATGCAATGAATATAGAAATCAATAACCACAAAAACTTTGGAAATTACATAAATGGAGATTAGAAAACTTACTCCTGAACAACCAATGTATCAAGGAAGATACTAATACAGAAATTTTTCAAATTTCTTGAAATGAACAAAAATGGAAACACTCCACATCAAAACCTATGGGAGGGGCTGGCACTGTGGTGTAGCAGGTAAAAGCTGTGCCTGCAGTGCCGGCATCCCATATGGGTGCCAGTTCATGTCTGCTCCACTTCCAATCCAGCTCTCTGCTATGGCCTAGGAAAGCAGTGGAAGATAGCCCAAGTGCTAGGGTCTCTGCACCCATGTGGGAAGACCCAGAGGAAGCTCCTGGCTCCTGGCTTTGGATCGGCACAGCTCCTGCAGTTACGGCCAACTGGGGAGTGAACCAGTGGATGGAAGACCTCTCTCTCTCTCTCTCTCTCTCTGCCTCTCCTTCTCTCTCTGTGTAATTCTGCCTTTCAAAAAATAAATAAATCTTTAAAAAAAAAAACCCCATGGGATACACCAAAATAATTCCTTTTTTTTTTTAATTTTTGACAGGCAGAGTGGACAGTGAGAGAGAGGCAGAGAGAAAGGTCTTCCTTTGCCGTTGGTTCACCTTCCAATGGCCGCCACGGCTGGTGCGCTGCAGCCGGCGCACCATGCTGATCCGAAGGCAGGAGCCAGGTGCTTCTCCTGGTCTCCCATGGGGTGCAGGGCCCAAGCACTTGGGCCATCCTCCACTGCCTTCCTGGGCCATAGCAGAGAGCTGGCCTGGAAGGGGGGCAACCGGGACAGAATCCGGCACCCTGACCAGGACTAGAACCCGGTGTGCCGGCGCCGCAAGGCGGAGGATTAGCCTAATGAGCCACGGCGCCGGCTACACCAAAATAATTCTAAGAGGGAAGTTTATAGCAATCAATGCCTACAACTTCACTTTAAGGAATTCAAAACAAGAATACATCAAACCCTAAATTAGTAGAGAAAGAAATAATAAATTTTGGTACAAAGCTGTCACAGAGAATTAAAAAATGTAAAACCTATCAATGAAAAAAAGAGCTAGAGTTTTTTGATAAAATTCACAAATCCTTAGCTAGACTAAGAAAAAAGAGAAAATTCAAATAAACAAAATCAGAGATGAAAAGGGAGACATTACAGTTGACATCACAGAAATACAAATGACTATTAGAGATTATTATGAACAATTACATGGCAACAAACTTGAAAAACCAGAAGAAATGGACAAAATTCTGGACACACAAACACCTTGCCAATACTGACTTATAAAAACACAGAATACTCAACAGGCCAATAATGAGTAGTGATATTGAATCAGTAATTAAACTTCTAAAAACCCAGGATGAAAATGCTTCACTGTTGAGTTCTACCATTTAAAGAAGAATTAAACTACTTCAAAAAAACAGAAGAAGGGGGAATTCTTCCAAACTCATTCTAGGAGGCCAGTTACCTTGATACCAAAACCAGAAAGGGCATGACAAAAAAAGGAAGCTGAAGGCCAATATCCTTGCTGAATATAGATGCAAAAATCCTCAACAAAATACTAGCAAAGCAAACTCAACAACACATTAAAGAGATTATTCACCAGGACAAATAGGAATCATTCCAGGGATACAAGAATGGTTTAACATATGGGAATCAATAAACATGATACACCATAGCAAACAGAATGAAGGAAAACAGTTGTATCATTTCAATAGATGCAGAAAGGGCATTTGATACAATCCAACATCCCTTTATACTAAAACTTCACAATCTAAATAGAGAAGGAACATATGTCAACATAATAAAGGTCATATATAGCAAGTCAACAGCTGACATTATACTGAATGGGGAAAAGTAGAATGGTTTCTAAGACTAGGACATGACAAGGATGCCAACTTTTACCACTTTTATTCACCATACTACTGGAAATCCTAGTCAGATCAATTAGAAAGACAAAGAAATGAAGTGTATCCAAATTGGAATGGGAGAAGTCATATTGTCACTCTGCGGGTGTCATAATCTGTTATACAGAAAACCCAAAAAATTCCAATAAAAGTATTAGAACCAAATTTATCAAAGTGGTAGGATACAAAGTCAATATTCAAAATCAGTACTGTTATTATACAATAAAAGTGAATTATCTGAAAAAGAAACCAGGAAATTAATCTTATTTCCAACAGCTACAAATATACTTAAGAATAAATTAAAACACAGAGGTGGAAGATCTCTGCAATGAAAATTATAAAAGCACTGATGAAAGAAATTGAAGAGATGATACAAATAAATGGAAAGACATCCCATGTTCATGGATTGGAAGAATCAGTAAAGTGTCCATGCTACCCAATTGAAAATTTACATGGTACCTCATAAATATGTACAATTTCTATGTGTCAGTTAAAATTTGTAAAAACTTATTCTTAAATAAAGGTGCTTTTTTCTTCATACTATTTGGTGAACTCTCTACTTAGTGTAGGGTTAATCTTATGAGAATAAAATTAACTGAAAATAGATCTTTGTAAAAAATAAGAATGGGAATGGGAGAGGGAGGAGGAAGAAGGGTGGGAGTATGGGTGGGAAGGAGGTAAGGTGGAAGAATCACCATGTTCCCAAATTTGTACTATGAAATGCATGAAATCTGTATTCACTGAATAAAATTTTTTAAAAAGGTCACTTATCACAAACAATGGCAGCCAGAAGATGGTGAGATGACATATTCTAAGTGCTGAAAGAAAAAATTCTTTCAACCAAGAATCATATACCACCAAAAAACTATCCTTAAAGAATGAAGATGAAAGGAAGACTTTCCCAGATGAACAAGAACTGATAATTCATTGCTAGCAGACCCTCCTTGTGAGAAATATGAAAGAAACCAGATTGAAATTCGAATTTATATGCATGTGTGTGTGTATACAGTGTTGGTAAAGGTAGTTATGTAGTTACAAAAGGCAGTTTAAAATTCATATTCCTTTTTTCTCCTAATTCATTTAAAAAGCAATTGTAGAAAACAGTATCTAATTTTATTCTTGGTCATACAATATATAGAGATGTAATAAAATTTACAATAATAGCATAAAGGAGATAGATGTTTACAAACCTGTACTAGTGTAAGAAAACAATACTAGATGATAATTGGAAACCACAAAAACAAATAGAAATGGTAAGAAAGCTACTATAGCCAATTTGTTGGTTTTTTAACACTTATAGATAAATTATGTATAGGAATAATAGCACAAAAATGAGGAAGAGTGAATAGAGCTACAGAGGAGTAATATTTCTATAATCACTGGAATGAAGTCCATATAAATGTGAAATAGATTATGATAAGTGAAGATGCATGCTAGAAGCCTGGGGAAACCACTGGGTAAATGAGTAAAAAGTACATAGTAAAAAATCATTAAAAGACTTAAAAATGTTCCTCTAGAAAAATGGTCACTGACTGCAAAAGAATCTAGTAGAGGAGAAACAGGAATTAAATAGGTATAAACTATATAGAAAATAGCAAAACAGCAGATATAAATTAAACTGTATTGATATAACATTAAAAATGAATACAATAAGCAATCTAATAAAGATGGAGCTTGTCAGACTGGATAAAAGTAAAATATGACTACATATGAGGTTTTCAAAAAGTTCACAGAAGATGCATTATGATGAAAATTATGGATCTCTAAATGTTTTTGCTCCCAAATATCTTTTTTTATTTTAAAGATTTACTTGTTTATTTGAAAGGTAGAGTTACACAGAGAGAGAAGGAGAGGCAGAGAGAGAGAGAAAGAGATCTTCCATCCGCTAGTTCACTCCCCAATTGATTGCAACAGCTGGAGTCACACTGATCTGAAGCCAGGAGCCAGGAGCTTCTTCTGGGTCTTCCCATGCAGGTGCAGGGGCCCAAGGACTTGGGCCATCTTCTACTGTTTTCTCAGGCCACATTAGAGAGCTGGATCAGAAGTAGAGCAGCCAGGACTTAAATTGGCACCCATATGGGATACTGGTATTGCAGGCATCAGCTTAACTCAATGTGCCATAATGCCAGCACCTCCATGATCTTTTTGAAGTACTTTCATATGGTTTTTTAAAATGATTTTATTTATTTATCTGAGAGAGAGTTACAGAGAGAGGAAGAGACAGAAAGGTGTTCATCTGCTGGTTCACTCCCCAGATGGCCTCAACGCTGGTGTGTGCCAGGCCAAAGCCAGGAGTCTGGAGTTTCTTTTGAGTCTCTCACATGGCTGCAGGGGCCCAAGGACTTGGGTCATCTTCTACTGCTTTTCCAGGCCACAGCAGAGAGCTGGATCGGAAGAGGAGAACCCGAGACATGAACCAGTGCCCATATGGGATGCCAGCGCCCCAGGCAGAGGCTCGGAATACCATGTCACAGTGCTGGCTCTCCTCTCATACGTTTGTTATAGGAGATATGTTTTAGATTCAAAAGCAAAAGAAAAGAAACCAGAAGAAAGCAAAGAACACAAGAGAACTGGAATAGGCCTAACAATAGCAGACAAAATAGAATTAAAAACTTAAAAGAAGTCAGAGGTGAAAATGGACATTTTGTAAACATAAAAAGGTCCATCAAGAATCCTACAGCCAATCATACACAAATGCACCTAAAAATGTGCTTCAAAATATATGAAGCTGGGGTGAGTGTTTGGCATAGGGTTTAGGACACTGCTTGGGATACCTGGGTTTGAGTCTTGCCTCTGCTTTCAATCTAGCTATCTGTTAATGTACACCTTGGGAAGCAGTAGATAATGGCTCAAGCATTTGTGCACCTGCCACTCATGTGGGAGACCCAGATGGAGTCCTGAGCTCCTGGCTTTGGTCTAGCTCAGCCTTGGATGTTGTAGGCATTGGGGATGAATCAGAATATCTGTCCATCTTTGTCTCTCTGCCTTTCAAATAAATAAAAATCTTAAAAAATAGATATGAAGCAAAAAACTAAAAGTAAAAATAGAAATAGACAATTCAACAATAGTTGGAAGCTTCAATAAAATATCAATAAAGTGTAGAACTAGATAGAAGATAAACAGACAACTTAAACAAATCCTTAAATCAACCAGATCCTAAAAGGTATCTAGAACATTCCACCAGCAATACTAGAACAAATATTCTTCACAAGTGTACATAGAATATTCTGATAAACAATATACTTGGTCATAAAACAAGTGTCAATAAATTTAAAAGGAATGAAATTGTAAAGATTATTCTCCCCAACCATAATGAGATACAATTAGAAATCTATAACAAAAAGAAATTCAGGAAATTCACAAATATGTGGAAATAAAAAATCACAAACCCTTCCATAAATGGAAGAAATGGGAACACTTTTCAACTCTTTCTATGAGGTCAGTATTATCCTAGTATCAAAACCAAAAGCACAAATCACAAGAAAACATAGATCAATATCTTTTATGAACAAAGACATTAACAAATCCTCAGTAAAATACTAGCAGGATGTTTCTAGAAATATAAAAAAAGGATTATACACTAGGATAAAGTGGGATTTATTCCAAAAGCAAGGTTGGTTTACTTTCTGAAAATAAATTATCATATTAATAAAGAACAAAAATACAAAAATCACATGATCATTTCAAAAGATGGCAAAATGATAAAACCATTTTAATGATAAAATCACTTAGCAATCAGGAAATAGAAGAGAACTTTCTCAGCCTGATAAAGGGCATTTAAGAAAAATCCATAGCTTGGGCCGGTGCCGTGGCTCACTTGGCTAATCTTCTGCCGGCATCCCAATGGGCACCGGGTTCTATTCCTGGCTGCTCCTCTTCCAGTCCAGCTCTCTGCTGCGGCCTGGGAAAGCAGTGGAGGATGGTCCAAGTGCTTGGGTGCCTGCACCCGCATGGGAGACCAGGAGGAAGCACTTGGCTCCTGGCTTCGGATCGGCGCAGTGCCGGCTGTAGCAGCCATTTTGGGGTGAAGCAACGGAAGGAAGACCTTTCTCTCTGTCTCTCTCTCTCTCTCACTGTCTGTCAGATTAAAAAAAATCCATAGCTACCCTTGTGAAAGACTCCTCAAAATCTCTCTAAGAGATTCTCTCAATTAAAAACCAGAGACTGTCTAAAGAGGTCAGTTATATTTTAATGATCTATGGATAATATCATCTATCTGGTTATATCTAGCCCAAACTAACCAAATTATTCTAAATTGCTAAACTATCATAAAGTTCTAGGAATTTGTCATTTTAAGCAAACTAACAAATTTAGAGGGAAGAATGATCATAAATATTAAGAAACCATTCATATAATCAATATCATAGGAAGGTAACCTCCATATTGTATATCTGCTGACAATTAACTTCCAACAGTAAGAATAAGTAAGTGCTATTTCAGCCTCTCTGGAATAATTTGAACCCAAGTAAATAATCCGTTAAAATTTTTGCCCACATGCATGAAATTTTATCACTGAAACTTACCTATGTTTCTGACCATGATTCCTTTCAGTTCATCCACTTGGGCTTGAGTCTCCATCACTTTGTCTAGGCCCTTATTCTCAGAGTGATGTTTCTATAAGAAAAAAAATTTTAATTTATGGTACCTAGACATTATTTAAAATATGAAAACAACAACAAGAGGAATGACAATTTACTCTGAAAATGCTACAGAATTATATCTCTACTGATATAAAAAATAATGCCACTTCACTGGAAAAATGTTATTACACCTAAGGGAAAATATGGGAAGATTTTTTTTATGGGCTTCATTTGGAATCTAGAATCTAGGACATTGATGGTAATATATATTTTGAAATTATATATATATAACAATATGGAGTCATCACAACATTCCAGTTGCTTAGTACACAATATTTTGGTTACTTCACTGTGCTACATGTTTCAAACAGGGGATATTATTTAATCCACCTAAAAATTCTGTGATAAAGATGCTATTATTATCTCCATTTATAGATGAAGAAACCAGTGCAGATTTGCTCAGTCATACACAGATCTGAAGCTAACAACAGACAATCTGATTTGAATATTTTGCTGCCAGTTGACCCTATGTACTTTTTAAAAATTAATTAATTTTTTAATTTGGAAATCAGTTACACAGAGAGAAGAAGCAGAGAGAGAGAGACAGACAGACAGACAGACAGAGAGGTCTTCCATCCACTGGTTCACTCCCAACTGGCTGCAATGGCCGGAGATGTGCCGATCCGAAGTCAGGAGCCAGGAACTTCTTCCAGGTCTCCCACGTAGGTGCAAGGGCCCAACGACTTGGGCCATCTTATATTGCTTTCCCAGGACATAGGAGAGAGCTGGATCAGAAATGGAGCGGCCAGGACTTGAATCAGCACCCATATGGGATGGTGGCACCACAGGCGGCGGCTTTACCTGCTGTGTCACAGCGCCGGCCCTGACCCTATGTACTTTTTAATTGTATATTGGTATATTTTTTGGTTGGTGAGGTTTTGTAGAGTTTCACATATATGACATTTTCTAGTGAGGAATATAAAATGAAACATTTGCACAACAAAAGTTTAAAGGTAACTAACTGTGGGGAGCAAACCGGACTAGACTGAGTTACTGGAATTAAGACTTATTCTATGCATCTGCTCTCCCACAATATGGCGTTGGGAGAGAAGTAAACAGCTTCCGCACAGCTGCCTCCAGTTCAACCAATAAACTGTAGGACTGGCTCCTGATTGGAGAGCAGCGTACTCGGCGTGTGGGCAGCCGAGTTAGGATTGGCGGAGGAGGACTATAAAGGAGGAGAGAGACGGCATGCACCAGGAACATCTAAGGGGAACATCTAGCTGAAGGAACACCTGTGCAGCCCCCGAGAGAACCGGCCGGCGGTGTGCTGCTCCCCCACGGAAGTGGGGAATGTGGCCAGGGGGAACTGCCCTTCCACGGAGGTGGAAGGGATAGTAGCCAACCCGGGAAGAACCAGCAGCAAACCCGGGGAGGGCCAAGCAGACAGAAAGAACAGCGCAGGGTCCTGTGTCGTTCCTCCACGAAGAGGGGGAGCGACAACTAACTTGAAGTAACTTCATTCCCAGAGGAATATACACACATATCTACATATGTACATACATACATGCATATATATGTACATATATATCTAGAAGTATAATACTAAAAAAGTGCTATAAAGAATATTTACAGGAGAAATGAAAAGCATAAGGAGACTTCAAAATGTGGAAAATGGAATTCAAAAATAAATTTATTATGGTGCAAAAATTTTAAAATCCACACATAATTTTTCATAACACATATATTCCATGAACTTTTTTGAAGACCCTTCATATTCAATTTTAGTGCATCTATCTGTTTCATCATCTACAACAAAATCATATCTAGAGCTTATGTCTTTGTACTCAAATAGTTTCATGGATAAAAGGTAAGCATCTCTAGTCATTATGAAAATATACATGAAAACCACAATGAGGTGCCACTCCATACCCACTAGAATGGCTAAATTAAAGAATAAGTGTTGATAAGGATGCGAAAAACATTGAAACTTGGGTAAGAATGTAAAATGGTAAATTACTTTGGAAAAAGTGATTTTTAAAAAACATTACATATCTCTCTTTCTCTCTCACCAACTCTGCCTGTCAAAAAAAAATAAAAACATTACATATCACTTACCATATGACCCAGCAATTTCATTCCTAGGTATTTACCAAAGAGAAATAAAAACATATCCACACAAAGACTTGTATGTGGTGGTTCATAGTAGCTTTATTCATAATAGCTGAACACTGGAAGCAACCCAAATATCTAGCAACAGGGCAATGGATAAATAAATTATAGCACAGGAATATAGTACAACTAAACAAAAAAAAGGAAACAAACTATTGATTTGCACAACACAGATGAGTATCAAAAATGATTTACACTGAGTAAAACAAGCAAGACACAACAGAGTATATGCCGCATGATTTCATTTATAGGCAATTCTAGAAAAGACAAATAAAATGATAATGACAGAAAACAAGAGCAGTGGTTGCCTGGGGCAGATTATTGGGGAGGGAACTGACTAGGAAAGGACATGAGAAAAATTATGGAGTGATGGAAATGCTTTCTGTCTTGACTATAGGAGTACTTCAAAGGAACATAAAAAAGGAATTCAAAAAGTCTGCAGAACATGGAATTAAAAGATGTTTATTTTGGTACCAAAAAATTCTGAAATCTATATATATTTCTGTTAATTTTTTGAAGGCTCCTGGTATATATGTAAAACTTCATTAAGTTAACAATTAGGGATTCATACAGATGAATAGACTTTCAAATGATTAATTTGAGTTGCTCAAAAATGAAATTTGACTCATGGGAAGGTAGGAAAGTTTACGTACATGTTAAAAGGTCATTTGGTATATTGAGTGGATGTAAGCCTTAGAAGAGTAGTTGAACTAGATGACCTCCAATGTTATTCCCAATCCTGATACTCTGACCACTATTAATTCCAATTATGAGCTTTCTACCTTAACATGCCCCACCACTTTTTAATATGAACTTTTACTACATTGGATTATAGTAATTCAAGCCAGAAAGTGTATTGCAGGTCAGAGCTTCCTATATGCATGGTGGTTTAAGGTAATAAAGAACAAGGTATGACTCACAACACTTCATCCTCAGAAAGATCTTACCAGTTGTGCAGCCAAGACACTTGAGAACTCGCTATTCATGGCATATGGAAGGGCTGTCTGTGCTCTTGAACCATAAGTAGTTTGAAATCTCTTCTTTACCTCATTCAGAAAATTAAAGGCTCGGGACCGTTCAAAATCCTGAAAAGAGAACAAGGCAGAGTTCACTCTTAGAAAATAAAAAAAATATGATGTGGATAACTAACAATAATATTAAAAACAGCTAAAATTTACTGGGCATTGACTCTATGAGGAGGAACCAGCACTGTTTCCAATTTACAGAGAAGGAAACAAAGGTCTTGAAAAGGTAATTAACTTGTCAAAGATCAAACAAGTAGTAAATTAAAGAGCTGAGAGTTAAATCCAGATATATCTGGTTATTGCCAACTGAAGAACAGTATGTTATCAACTTCCTGAGATCAAGAATTGGGTTTTACTTCTATATTTTTCATAGGATCTACCAAAAGTTTCAGACACAAAGATGTTCAATAAATCTATAATAATAATAATCTTCCACACATAAAAATAATGCTACTCACATAAACTTTGTTTTTCAAGAATGGTGGTACATTTGAAAAGATCAAGTGACATACCTTGTCTAGTCCAAGACAGTCAAAAAGTATGTGTATGTGTTTATGTGTGTAAGTGTGTGCGTTTCAAATTACAGCTCAAGAAATATAAGGTTCAATTCTCCATTCCAGATTTCATATTTTTCACCTATTCCCAGCTCTTTCATTATCAGTCACTTCATGACACAGCTGGATTTTTTTCTAATTTTAGAAAATACTCCGAAATCAAGGATGAAAATCATTGTGATGATCAATGCCACTCACAGCCATTTCCACCTGTATCCAAGATGTTTAATCTAAGACAAAGATTTTTATATTGGGATCAATGGTAAAAAGTCAAGAAGCACTTGTATTTAGGAAATAAATTATATTGCTACTTTCACCAATCTTTAATTTAAATTTCAATTGTGAATATAGATAATAAACCAGAATAGTATCAAACAGCATCTGTAATTTTCTGACTAATATATTTCTGTTTCATATGCCATCAGTTATAAATATCTTGAAATAGCATTAAGTTCAGAATTATAAATTAGACCCATGACTAGATCTTGTTAATGGGTTCAAAAGGAAGCACATACCTTAATATATTAAACATCTTTTAATATTTATATGTATTTCAGCATTATTTGTTATGTTTAGAATCATGTGCATATTATTTTGTACATTTAAACAGTGAGAGGAGCTCAAGGGTGACAAAGAGGTCTGTGACACAATAAAAATTAGGAACCCTCATCTATGGCCATCATGCCAGTTCCATGTCTCCTGCCAGTGAGCAATTTAGAAACAAGCATACAGCCCAGAAATCTTTTTCTGCCAAGGGCCATTTGGATATTTAAAAAATCATTCACAGGCTACACAAAATTATTAACTTAAAAATTAGCCTGCTATAAATTTATTGAATTTCCAGTCCCACCTGCAGCTGGCTTGGCAGGGCCAGACCAAATGAATTTGCAAGCCTCATGTGGCCTGTGGGCCAGACGTTCCCCATCCTGCAATAAATGAAGTTCACTTTGAAAATGAGGGGGGAGAAGGTATGCTCTGGTAAAAATGTCTTCATTAGTACAACAAGAAAATCAAAAAGGTAGTCCATCTCTTTTGTACATGAATAAATAAGTATGTTGCTCCATGTAGCCATGGGGGGAACCTGTCCAGGAAGAAGTCAACACGGAGGAAAGCAGAGGAGAGAAAGGATTGTGATGATATCATTAACTTATTCAATGTTTTGGGCCTAGAGTCTATAAATATTAAAAAGCAAAACAAAACAAAACCAACTTAACCAATATAAACTATTACACACTTGATTGTAATATGCTATGACACTGTTTTTCCAAAGTATGTACATCTAAAATTCAGAAAGTATTTATTAGAGAAATGAAATAATCTATTTAACATTCTAGTTAAACAATTTTTGGGAGGATTTGATACCAAAGAATCATAATTATGATCACCAATTCTCACCACACAATAGGACAAACATAGAAGTAGCAATAAGTTAATACTTTACCAAAACCAACCAGGTATTGTGTTTTCCTGTCATGTGTTGCTCTATATGACAAATGCAAAGTTTCAGAACATTTCTAAGAAAGTTCCCATCATCTTTACTTACCATAGGTACAGATAATTAAAAACTGTGTTAACAATGTACATAAATAGCATTATGTCTTCAAGTTACTTACATCATCAGTGATACAAAGATACACAATCCTGTCTTGGCAGATGTAATGAAACAAATAACTGTAGAATAAAAGATATAAAACTAGTTATAAATAACATCTCTTTCATCTCTACCTTCTAAGTATAAGTAAGTTTAGTACTGTCAATATCACCCTATTATTTAGAGATAAGTCTATTCTTTCTCTCTCTGCCTCCTTGCTCCATACATCTGTTTCTCTCATGTCAAACTAAAAGGAGTACATAAGAAATTAAAAGAACTCTCTACTCCGGTGACACAGTGCAACAGTATGTTTATTACCTATTAGAATGATAGCTGCAAATACATAACTGGGCTCTTAAGGCCTGAATAAGAGATGACATCTTAGGAGGGATACACAATTAAGATTAAATCCCAATGGGTCCATATATTCTTCCTTGCTTTTTCTGAAGATCTCAAAGCAAATGTGCTTTCTACCAAGTATTCTACACTAACATGTTTGCATATCTACATTGAGCCCGTTACTGTGCTGGATGCTGAGTTACACGGAAACAAAGCTATCAGTCCCTGCCTTCATGGGGATCAAAGTGCAGGGAATTACAGTGCAGCATGGCAATTAGGATGATGAAGAAATTAAAGGCAGTACATGGTACTCTGCGGACAAAGAGGAGGCCATAAGAGACTTGCCAAAGTGTAACAGGAAAGAATTCCTGAAAAAATCAATGTCTGATTTGGGACTCAAAGAATATGAAGAGATGGAAATTCAAAAAGTTAGCAAAGGGGGCCAGCGCCGCGGCTCACTAGGCTAATCCTCCACCTTGCAGCGCCGGCACCCCAGGTTCTAGTCCCGGTCGGGGTACCAGATCCTGTCCCGGTTGCCCCTCTTCCAGGCCAGCTCTCTGCTGTGACCAGGGAGTGCAGTGGAGGATGGCCCAAGTACTTGGGCCGTGCACCCCATGGGAGACCAGGATAAGTACCTGGCTCCTGCCATTGGATCAGCGCGGTGCGCCGGCCGCGCCGGCCATTGGAGGGTGAACCAACGGCAAAGGAAGACCTTTCTCTCTGTCTCTCTCTCTCACTGTCCACTTTGCCTGTCCAAAAAAAAAAAAAAAATTAGCAAAGGGTATCTTAGAGTGAGGAACCAATAAGTATTAAGAGCCTGGAGATAAAAAGGGCACATATTGGATATAGGAAAGTAAAACTGGATAGAATGTAAGGGAAAAAAACAAACTGGTTGGAAAAATGAGGCTGAATAAGTAACAAATACAAGGTTTTGCAAGACTTTATAAACCATACTATTCATAAAACCTAAGGACAATGAACAAGTATCAAAAGATGGAGGAATGTGATCACATTTGCACTTTAAAAAGGATGCTTTGTCCCTGCTGTGAATTTACCCAAAGGAAATGAAATCATCATATGAAAGAGTGATCTGTACCCCTACATTTATGGCAGCTCAATTCCCAACAGCTAAGATATGGAATCAACCCAGATGTCCATCAACTGATGACTGTATAAAGAAAATGTGGTATATATACACTATGGGATATTACTCAGCTATTAAAAAAGAATGAAATTCTGTCTTGCAACAACGTGGATGCAACTGGAAAGCATTACGCTAAGTGAAATAAGCCAGTCCTCAAAAGACAAATGCCATATGTTTTCACTGATATGTGGCAATTAATATACAAAACACAAAAACATGTAATGTATATGAGCAAAATTGACATTTTGAGATTTGATTATTGTTTACAGCCTTTGTCTATATTCTTAAGGAACAGTGGTTTTTCTACTTACTACTTGCTTAATTCTTTATTTGGTGGAGGGTTAAGCTTGTTATTGTAAAATAAACTAAAGTATATCATCGTAAAAATCAAGAGAAAAATAAGAATGGAAGGCTGAGGGAGGGTGGGAGTGTGGGTGGTAGGGAGGATAGGATGAGAAGTATCATTATGCTCAAATCTGTACATATGAAATTTCTTTATTTTATATAAGTAAAAAAAAATAAAACAAAACAAAACAAAAAAAGGATGCTTTGGCCAGAATGTGAAGAACTGACTCAGGGGCCAGCAATGTGTAGCAGTAGGCTAAGCCTCTGCCTGCAGCACTGGCATCCCATATGGGTCCTGATTTGTGTCCCAGCTGCTCCACTTCTGATCCAGCTCCCTGCTGATGGCCTGGGAAGATGGCCCAAGTCCTTGGGTCCCTGCACCAGCATGGGAGACCTGGAAGAAACTCTTGGCTCCTGGCTTTGGATGGATCCAGCTCCAGCTACTGAGGCCATTTGGGGAGTGAATCAGCGGATGAAAGACCTCTCTATGTCTCTCCCTCTCTGTCTATATAACTCTACCTCTTAAATAAATAAATAAACTCTTAAAAAAGAAGTGACTCAAAGGAGCACCTAACCAGGTAAGAAATGATAAAGGAAATGAAAGTAGTATGGGTAATGAAGAAGAATGGAGAGTAAAGAGAGAGAGGAGGCAACATTTACAGAACTTGGTGACTGGCGACTTGGGATGAGACAGAAAGATAACTAAATTTTGCCTCCCAAATTTCAACCTTGGGCAAGTGGGTAGACAGGAGTACCTATTGAATTATATTATTAATGCTCACACAGAGGCCTGATAAGAATTATACAGAAGTATGGGAAAATAACTTTCTCCACAAATCTGAAACTGTTCATATCAATCCCATCTCAATGACTTCCACACTACCATATCCAGTGGCTCTCAGTGAAGATCACTTCCTTATTCTAGAAAGTGTTTTCTCTCTACTAGAATTCTTGACACCAGGTTTGCCTGGTACTCTGAACTAAACTGTGCCATTCCAAAATTCCTATGTTGAAGCCATTACATCCAGTGTGCTGGTATTCAGAGATGGGGCTTTTGGGAGTTAAATGAGGGTTAGATTATGAGGATGGGGATCTCATGATAGAAGAACTGCTTCAAAGAGAGAGATCTGGGGGCAGCAATGTGGCGTAGTGGGTGAGGCCACTGCCTGCAGTGCCGGCATCCCATATGGGCACAGGTTTGAGTTCCGGCTGCTCCATTTCTAATCCAGTTCCCTGCCAATGTGCCTGGGAAAGCAGCAGAGGATGGTCCAAGTCCTTGGGCCCCTGAACCCATTTGGGAGACCAAGAAGAAGCTCCTGGCACCTACCAACTGGCTTTGGCCTGGCCCAGCCCTGACTGGGGAGTGAATCAGTGAATGGAAGATCTCTTTCTCTCTCTGTCTCTCTCTGCCTCTCCTTCTCTGTAACTCTGACTTTCAAATAAATAAATAAATCTTTAAAAAAGAGAGAGATAATTATTTTTCTGCCATGTGAGAACACAGCAAGAAGGCAGCCATTTGCAAGCCAGGAAAAGGGCCCTCTCCAGGAATTAAATTGGCTGGCACCTTGCCCAGTTTCCAGAACTATGAGAAATAAATGCCTGTTGTTTAAGCCACCGTCTATGGTATTATTATAGCAGCCCAAGACGACTAATATATCTGGTTTTTATTACAGTATCTTTCTATACTTAATGTTTTTTAGCATCCTCAGTCCCCTGCTTTTCTCACACACTCTCCCTGAAGAGTAATATCCATTCTCATATTTTGTTGTTGATGTCTGTTTTCAGCTATCACAATTAAGGTGACGATTACCAAATCCAGTATCTCCTGAGTTCCAAGCCTACATACAGTACTGTTTACTTGATATATCCAACTAGACTTACTATAGAGAACTTAAACACAATGTCAAAAATGGAAATAATCACTTTCTCTGTATGTTTTCAGGCCACAAAAGATAACACAGTATAATCCCCATATCAAGGAGCCTTTGGTCAGGGGACAGAGACAAAAACTCAGGATTGCAATTATAATATAGTGTGATGAGTGATAATATGAATGAGCATTAGATGCTATATAGAAACACAAAAAGGAAGTACCTGACCTGTTTCGAAGTTCAGAGATTTTCAGAAGAGGACACATCTAAATTCAGGAAGACAGAATCAGATTTTTTAAATAAGTATGATAAATATTTCCATTAAAAGGTCACAGCTATTGCAAAGATTAAGAAGAGAAAAAGAATCCAGCACTGAAGTCTAAATAGCTAAGTGTGGCTAGAAAACAAAACTGAGGGCAAAAGTAAATGAGAGATGGGACCAGAGAAGGGAACAGGGTGTGATCATGAAGAATCTTCTAAATCATATTGAAGAATTTTACCCTGAGAGCAGGCGAGTACTTGCTGAAGGGAGGGACATGATCAGAAATGTCCTTTTAGAGGAATTAAAATAAAAATTAAGCAAAGTATTTCATTTGAGACCTGCAAAATGAGCAAAAGTTTACCGGGGACCTAGGAGGAAGGTATTAGAAATGAGAAACAATGAAGGCCTGAACTACACTGTGATAGTGGGGGACAGCAGAGAAGGAATGGATTGAAATACTTCTTGTAAGAAGATGGCAAGAATCTGAAGAAGAAATCAAATGTGATTCTGAAGTTTCAGGTTTAGCCAACTGAGTGTTTGGTGATGCCTTTAAAGAAGAAAGGAATAACACGAAGAACAGATTTTAGGTGAAGTGTTTAACATACGGTAAAATTTATTTTTTGTTCTTTTTGGTGTATAGTAATAAAATGTTTACTGGGATGATGGAATATCATTGTAGGAAAGAAAGTAAGGCAGCAGGTTAAAAAGAAATCTCAGTAATGTAACTTCACCCTAGAAGACACAGATGACTACATCAGGACACAGGTAAGGGAGACACAGTGGACAGACAACATCTCCTCCTACAAACATATTTTAATTAGATTACATGTTCTAACCTCCCTTGTAGCTAGATATGGCTACGTTACTAAATTCTGGCTCATAAAATGTGAGAAGATATATGTCCTATTTCCCCGTCTTGCCCAAAAGGGATTGTATTTCCCTTCCCTGGACATTTTCCTGGGAACTGACCAGAAACACATATATTATAAGCTTAATAAATTTTTGAAGAAACTGCAAAGTCATACTTCTATGAGGCTGAGATTATTTAACCCAATAGCAATCTCTGGGCTCCCAAACCTACTGGCAGGAAGCAGACTACAAAATATTTACAGTTCTAAAATGACATACTCCTTGACACCCATTTTAGATGTGGCCAGAATGGATAATGGGCCAGGAAGAATCTCCTGGAAAGCACAGTCATGAGTCATGGAGAAAAGAGGTAGTTTCTCCAAGAAGCAGTTCCCTAACCACGCCTTACCCAGAGCAGGCAGTCTCTGAAATTGGCGTGATTTAGTTACTTGATCACTGCTAGGAAGCAGTGACCTCTACATTTTTAATCTTTCCTTTTCCAAATAGGTGTTTTCAACTCTCACTTTGGTGATCCTATTCTTATTCCACCATTACCTATTGAAGTGGGCTGGGGAAGCAGGGGAAACATATGGTTTATTTTTTAATTGATAGTCAGTGAGTCCAAAAGCCACTCCTAAGCCAAATGGAGAGGACTATCTATTACCCATACACTCTGGACTTAGACTTAGCTAGATACAGAGCTACTTTCCTCAGGGTAGAAGCATGTTCTTTGTTGGAAAGAAGAGTATATTCATATATTTCAGTGGCCAGACAGTAAAATGGAATACTGCAAGTCATCTCCTGATATCCTATAATTTTCTCTATGGCAACAGAGTTATAGCTGAGTCTATGACTGAACAGCCAGAGATGACATGTTCTGGAAATACTGGGCAAGAACTCAGCTATTACTTTGGCCAGAGGTGGAAGGTACTTGGCCAAACCACCTCATCACCCACAAACTGCTCATCTTTGGACTATCTCATTTTATTTTATTTTATTTTATTTTATTTTTTTAACAGGCAGAGTAGACAGTGAGAGAGAGAGAGAGAGAGACAGAGAGAAAGGTCTTCCTTTGTCGTTGGTTCACCCTCCAATGGCCGCCGCAGCCGGTGCGCTGTAGCCGGCGCACCGCGCTGATCTGATGGCAGGAGCCAGGTACTTATCCTGGCCTCCCATGGGGTGCAGGGCCCAAGCACTTGGGCCATCCTCCACTGCACTCCCTGGCCACAGCAGAGAGCTGGCTTGGAAGAGGGGCAACCGGGACAGGATCTGGTGCCCCGACTGGGACTAGAACCTGGTGTGCCAGCGCCGCTAGGCGGAGGATTAGCCTATTGAGCCACGGTGCCGGCCTGGACTATCTCATTTTAATTCACATTACATCTTGGAGTCTCTCTCTCTCCCAGTGGTTTAGACTAGATCCTAAACTGTATACAAGATAAGCCCTGGAAAATGATAAAGACCTTCTTTTGAGACAAGAATTAAGGAGGGTCCGGTGCCATGGCATAGTAGGTTAGTCCTCTGCTTGCGGCACCAGCATCCCACATGGGCGCTGGGTTCTAGTCCTAGCTGTTCCTCTTCCAATTCAGCTCCCTGCTATGGCCTGGGAAAGCAGTAGAAGATGGCCCAAGTCCTTGGGCCCCTGCACCCACATGGGAGACCAGGAGGAAGCACCTGGCTCCTGGCTTCAGATCAGCCCAGCTCCAGCCGTTGCGGCCATCTGGAGAATGAATCAACAGAAGGAAGACCTTTCTCTCTGTCTCTCCCTCTCACTGTCTGTAACTCTACCTCTCAAATAAATAAATAAAATCTTTTAAAAAAGAGAATTACGGAAATAGATATGAGTTAAGTGGTAAAAGTACTCATGAGGAAGGTTGAGGCCCTTTTTATCTGATTATTCCGATTTCCCACCTATGTTATCTCCCTTAAGCCACCAAAGTGATCTTTCTAAAGCAAAACCTGACATGTCAAACCATGGCTGAAAACCTCCAAGGCCTCCTATTGCTCATAGGGTAACATCTAACTTCTTAGGAACCTACAGTTATCTAAAAATGCCCTATGGTTTCACGTTTTCATATTTCCCTACCTGCTGTTTCTTCTAACTGGAACATCATCCCCTTACCTACTACCTTCCCTCCTCTACTATAATTATCTAAGGATGAGACTGTCTCCCTCATTAAACTATAACCTCTATGAGGGAAAATATTGTATCCCCAGCACCAAAGTGCCCGGCAATAATTAAGTATTCAGTAAATATTTACTGAAAGAATGAACAAAGGAATATTATGTATCTTAGCTGTATCATTTCACAGAGCCCCATAACAGTCATTTTTCTATCTAACATTTCCATATCTTAAAAATAAAACAAGATCACTTCAATAATAGAATAAAACAATTTAAAACAAATCATAGAATAAAATATAAGTAATTTATAAGTAATAAAACCAGATATTTTCTAAGTTGCTGAAGGTTACTGTTCTGTCATCTTATTCAAAGTATCCATGTAGAAACTTATTTTCTAGCTTTCCACAATTCTGATTACAATAAGAGAATCCTTTTCTTTCACCCTCTACTACAGGCAGAGTAGAACTCACTTGCCATGTGAGTAAGTTAGTTTGTTATTTTCAGAAGGTATCTTGGCCAGAATCTGCTCCGTAACCTCAAGGAAGTTTCCTCCACACCAAGCATGTTTGGCAAGGATAGTGGTTCCCCTGGCAACAACAGCAAAAAGAATGGCCATGGCTTCAATCTATCAAAAGGAAAAAAAAGATACAGATTTAGAGTATTTCCCTGACATGATCTATCAAAATAAGCTTACTATCACTTATCAACATCTACCTGGAGATAGTAAACTTAACAAAGTCATAGTCTTCTACATGCTTACATATAAAGAGACATACAAAGTACACACATACATCATTAATAGGTGCATTTAAAAATTATTCATCACAAACTGAAAAGCAATGACCATAGATAGCAAATGGACATAAAGATACAATAATCATTGAATGTAATAATCCCATCCTGAAAAATTATCCTAGAGAAATAGGTCAACAGAAATTAGACTGTACATATACAAAATAGTTATTAACAGTAATAGCCCATATTAAGTGCTTACTATGTACCAGGCACCATTTTAAGTATTTTGCAATTATTAGTTCATTTAATCCTCACAACTCAATGAGATCATACACTTTTAAAAATATTTATTTATTTATTTTTTTGAAAATCAGAGTTACACCAAGGGAGAAGGAGAGGCAGAGAGAGAGAGAGAGAGAGAGAGAGAGGTCTTCCATCTGCTGGTTCAGTCTCCAATTGGCCACATCGGCTGGAGCTGGGCTGATACGAAGTCAGGAGCCAGGAGCTTCTTCCGGGTCTCCTATGCAGGTGCAGGGGCCCAAGGACTTGGACTATCTTCTACTGTTTTCCCAGGCCATAGCAGAGAGCTGGATTGGAAGTGGAGCAGTTGGGACTAGAACCGTCACCTATATGGGATGCCAGTACTGCAGGCAGCTTTACCTGCTACGCCACAGCGCCAGCCCTAATTATACATTATTTTGATACTCCTATTATACATGTAGAAACTGAAGTATAGATAACTTAAGTAATTTGTCCAAAATTATAGAATTAGTGATAGAGTTGTGATTTAAACCAAGCAAATATGATTCTCAAAACAATCTTATCTCTAAACAGTACAGTGTCTTTAGTATGAAGGAATTATCCATCATAGAAAATGAAAATAATCCAAACCTTTCAAGAGAAGCATGGTTTTGCAAATTTATAGTAAGATATTTCCTAAACAAAATATTATTGAAACGGCATGATAGGAGTTTAAGATATTTTCCTTATGTTTAGCTATGAATATGTGCTGTTTTTTCCTACACATTGGCACAGTTTCTCCCATTTGAGGGCATAAACATAAAAAAAGAGATGAAAAACACCTTATTTATCTTCAATTAACTCTTCAACTTAATGTTATATGTTTAGCTTTATTCAATAGACCACTGGTTCTCAAACTGGACTAAGAATATGAATCTTAGATAGCAGAATGATAGTTGCTAAAAGTTCAAATTCTTGGCATCATCCTCTAAAATTCTGATTCTGTAGGCCTGAGGTGGTGCTCTGGAATCTCTATTTAAAGGTTTATTTATTTTTTATTTGAAAGGCAGAGTCAAAGCAAGAGAGAGAGAGAGAGAGAGAGAGATCAATCTTCCATTCGCTGGTTCACTTCCCAAATGGCCATAACAGCTGGAGCTGGGACAGGCTGAAACCAGGAGTCTGGAACTCCGTGCGGGTCCTCTATGTGGGCGGCAGGGGCACAAGCACTTGGGCCATATTCTGCTGGTTTCCCATACACATTATCAGGGAGCTGGGTCAGAAGTGGAACAGCAGGGAATGGAACTGGTGCCCATATGGGGTGCTGGAGCTACAGTTGGCAGCTTAACCTGCTGCAACACAGCGCTGGCCCCTGAAACCTGTATTTAAAACAAGATTGTCTGGATGCAAGTGATTCACACAACTATATTTTGTGTGAAACACAGCAGCAGACTCTAAAGTGCTTAAGGTCAGGGAACCTACTGAGTTCTGATTAGAATCCCAGCACCAAAGGACAGCACACACAACAGAGGGAAGTCATCTGTTTCTTGGGCTCAACTCCTCTTGCAGTCTTTTGTTCATTCTTGCTCTAGAAATGAGGTTGCTCCCCAGGGTGATGTCTTCAGTCAATCTCTTTTTAGAATTCTCCTTACACATATGTTGCAAATTCTAGTTTCCAAATTACTGCCTTATACTTTATCTCCCTTGATTATGTAACATACTTCAAAAATTGTTCTATTTCTTAAAATAATTGTCTACACACTATGTCTGCTGCTCTTCCTCCTTTTAACTCTTCAACTTACTATAATCTGGCTTTCACCTTTAACACTCCAGAAAACTATGGTTTCTGAGACCATCAACAGCCTGTGCTACAAAATGCAGCAGTCACTTCTCTATTCTCACCTTAGTTGACCTCTCAGGAATAATCAACATCACTGACAAATCCTCCTTCTTGAAATACTCCTATGTCTCTAGCTGCATTTTGTCTTTGCTGATTCTTCTTTTACTACCTGACCTCCCTCGGGAATTGATTCTGCACCCTTTTATCCTCAGATGAGTTCACTAAACCTGCCATTTTAAACATGATTTATTTGAAGACACACTGCATACAGAAAAAAGAATACTGTTAGATATAAAACACAAGTCATAACCAAAAGTTGAAGGAAAGACAGATGAATAGGGACCCACAAAGATGACTGAGGAAAACCAACTGGGAAAGTGAGAAAAGTCAGAAGAGTGTGGGAGCCCAAAAACCAAAGGGAAAAACGCCTCAACAAAGGACAGATGTCAGCTCCTAGATGTGGTCACTCACACAGAGAATGAAGACTGTAAAAACAATAACTGAAATTTTATAAGTAAGTAGGTCACTGCTTAAGGTCAGAGACATACAGTGGAGTGAAACAAAAATACAAAGAGGAACAGATAAGAAATATGGTCTCTTGAACAGATGAAAAAGTAGCAACCTCAGCCCCTGCCAAGCTTAAGAAGAAAACTGAACTTGGCAACAATTAGCATAAAAAGATCTAGCTGTTCTAGTGGACTGTAAATTCATTATGAACCAACCACTTGGGGTAATCCCTTAAAATTCTTACATAATCTTAAATTATATTAATGGAGTATCTTGGGGTCAGTATTGTGCTGCAGGTTAAGTCACTGCTTAGGATATCAGCATGTCATTTGAGCACTGGTTTGAGTCCCAGCTGCTCTGCTTCTGTTCCAGCTCCCTGCTAACATGCCTGGGAAAGCAGCATCAATACTTGGGCTCCTGCCATGTACACGGGAGACTTGGATGGAGTTTCTGGCTCTTGGCTTTGGTCTGGTTCAGCCCTGGCTGTTGTGGCCATTTGGGGAGCAAACCAGCAGATGGAAGAGCTCTCTTTTTCTCTGTCTCTCTCAAATAAATAAATAAATAAATCTTTTTAAAATAGGCTGTCTCAACTTCTTTTAGTACTATTGTTATTATATTCTATGCTGGTTAGAACATATATGTAATATTGAATGCAACTCTGAGCATAACACTTCAAGACTGGACAGAGAACAGTATGGGTGAAAGATCAGGAGATTGTGTCACCTGAAGAATGGCTGCAGGAACTAGAGATATTTGACATAAAAAGACCTAGAAGGAACATGACAATAGTTTTAAAATTTATATAAGGTATAGTTGCCTGGAACAGGTAGCACATTAATGAAAATATAACTATAATCAATGGCTACAAGTTATAGGGAAGCAGTGTTTTTGTTCAATGAAAGCAGTTCTCAATTAAAAAATGACTGGTAAACATTATTCACATAACAACAAAACCTTTACTTTTCTTCTAGATGTCACTAACAGGAACTATTTGTTAATTTTTATGAATATAAAGATAATACATTTCATGTATTGCATAGGTACAATTCTAAGAAGATGATCATATCCCCCCTTCCTTTTTTTAATTTTTGCAAAAAACATAATTTCTATCCACTCTATAGTCACAAGCTTAATGCACCACTAGCCATAATATTCAACAAGTAAAAAGTAGAAAGACCACAGTTCCACAGAATAAACAAGAGCTAAAAACAAATCAGAAGATGTCTGTTTAATTCCTGTACATTTCTTTAAAGATTAATTTACTTATTTGAACATCAGAGTTACACAGAGAGAAAAGGAGAGGCAGAGAGAGAGAGGTCTTCCATCCTCTGGTTCAGTCCCCAATTGGCTGCAACAGCCGGAGCCGCACTGATCCGAAGCCAGGAGCCAGGAGCTTCCTCCAGGTCTTCCCATATGTGTGCAGGGGCCCAAGGACTTGGGCCCTCCTCCACTGCTTTCCCAAGCCACAACAGAGAGCTGGATCGGAAGTGGAGCAGCCAGGCCTCAATCCGGCGCCCTTATGGGATGCTGGCACCACAGGCAGTGGCCTCACCTGCTATGCCACAGTGCTGGCCCCTCATTCCTATACATTTTTTTGTATTCTATATTAACTACCACCTATCAGAGAAAACATGGTATTTGTCTTTTGAATTCTTCTCTCCTATTTTGCTAAATATCTCACCTGTAATAGAGTGTCACCTGTCCCTACTGTAATTCTTTAGCAATATAATCTATAACATTTTAATGGGCATTGCGATAACAGAGACAACTGTAGCAGCAGAAAGAACATTGTAAAGATCTGGCTCAAAGATTAGCAGTATGTGAATCCCATAATATGCTAAATAAACATAATATTCAAGAAAAGAATTGGGGGTAGGCGTGGTGGTGCAGTAGGTTCAAATGTCACTTGTGGCACTGCATTTCATATTGGGGGGCCTGAGATTGAGTTCCATCTCTGCTTCTGATCCAGCTTCCTACTACTGGGCAATCTGGGAGGCAGCTGATAATATCTCACGTACTTGTGTTCTTTTCATTAATGTGGGAGACCTGGATGGAGTTCATGGCTCCTGGCTTCAGCCTGGCCCAGCCTCAACTGTTGCAGGCCTTTGGGGAATGAACCAGTGGATTTAAGAGTGAAATCTCTTTCTCTCTGTCTCTCTACCTTTCAAATAAATAAAAATAAACTTTAAAAAATCTGGTATAAGTTTTCTGTGGCTGCAATAACTAAGTACTAAAAACTGGGTGGCTTGAAAAATAGAAATTTACGATCTCATAGCTCTGAAGGCCATAAATCCAAAATTAAGGTGTTGGCAGGGCCACACTCCCTCTGAAACCTATAAGGGAACATCCTTTTTTGTTTTTTTTTTTCCTTCTTTCTAGTTTCTGGTATTTTGCTGGCAATATTTTGTGTTCTTTTGGCTTGCAGCAGCAGCACTTCAAATTCTGCCTCTGGTGTCCCATCGTGTTCTCTCTGTATTTGTGTCTTCACATAGCATTTTGTCTATCTCTTCTCTTTTTATAAAGACACCAGTCATACTGAAGCAAGAGCCCACTCTTTCAGCATGACCTCATTTCAGCTTACATCTGCAAAGAGTCTATTTCCAAATAAAGTCCCATTTTCAGGTACTGGGGGCAGGACTTAAACACAGCTTCATGGAGGGCATAATGTAATATACAACAAACTCCTGCTTTAGAAATTTACTATTCCTCCTTACTCAATCCTATTTTCTCCTTTCCATATACATCACCCCAACTTGCCTTCCTCTCTCTCCAAAACATCTATCCTATCTTTGTTTTCACTAATATTAGAGGAAGGTCCTTAGAAATATGGGCCAAAATGGCAATCTACAATAGTTTGGAGTTAGAAAAGCCTGTTTCTACTGTGTTAAGGTTCCAAGAAAAAGGATTTTTTTTCCCCACAAACTAGGATTGTTTTAAAGGCTACTGGAGGAATCCAAATGAGAATTCTAGATGTAGGTTTTTTTTTTTTTTAAATAAAAGAGTTATTATAGGGGCTGGCACTGTGGCATTGTAGATTAAATCTCTACCTGCAGAGCTGACATCCTGCCAGTTCGAGTCCCAGCTGCTGCTCTTCTGATCCAGCTCCCTGTTTATGGCCTGGGAATGCAGTAGAAGATAGCCCAAGTGCTTGGGCCCCTGTACCCACGTGGGAGACCTGGAAGAACCTCCTGGCTCCTGGCTTCAGATTGGCCCAGCTATAGCCATTGCGGCCATTTGGCGAGTGAATCAGAAGATGGAAGACTTCTCTCTGTGTCTCTACCTCTCTCTGTCTGTAACTCTGCCTTTCAAATAAATAAATAAATCTTAAAAAAAGTTATTATAAATTGTGGAGAAGGCTTTGAAATCCACCAAATTAAAAGATTAATAATGTGCTACTGGTTGACATAATAATGTTGATGTCATGGATAACATAATTGATAGAGAAAAATGCATACAGATTTCCAAACAATAAGCTCACAAAAGAACTTTGAGAATATGCTCATTTGTAAGTAACTGTATTAGTCCATTTTTTCAATAACAAAATACCAAAGGCATGCTGTTTTATAAAGAAAAAGGTTTGTTTTGGCTCACAGTTCTAGAAGTATAAAGTCTAGGGGGGGCTTCATCTGGTGATGACCTTTTTACTGGTAGTCTTGAGGTAGTACAAAGCATAACATGAGAAGAGACAGAGAGTGTTCATGTTTTCATGTTTCTTCCTCTGCTTATAATCATGGCAGCTCCAATCTAATGATCTTATCTAATCCTAATCACTTCCCAAAGGCCCCATCTCTAAACAACATAGTTGGATTAAGTTTCCAGTCTCTTAATACTTCACAATGGGGACTGAATTTCAACACATGAAGCCTTGGAGGACACTCAAAATATATCCCAACCTTAGCAGTAAGAGACTGCAAGTATAGAACAATTTAGTATCAAAATAACAAGGGCACAAATGTTTTTCTCAGTGGAAGCATCTTCAAGTACAGGTTGAAGACAGTTTTAGGGAACTGAGTATAGGGAAAGGCCAAGTCAATGTTCCTCATATTCAAATCCATGTGTTCTGAGAAATTTTTAAATTCCATATTTTTATTTTGAAAACACTAAAGTATATAAAGAATATTCTAGATAATTTGCATGAATATCTTATAAATGAGCAAAAGTACACAAGTCAGTGATGTATTTACATTCATGTTTAGGAACGCATAAATGCCAAGAAAGTCTCTAAAATGACAGTGCTATATTCCTATTGTGTTTTTAATTTATTATAAAGACAAAATTTGTCTTTTACAGTAACAATTTACAATTGAAAAATATCTACATGGACTAAGACCTGAAGAATTGAGACTTCTATCTGCCATTCTGAAAATGACAGTGTGGCAGAATAACATTAACATGTAAATTATCTCAGGCTAAGAAGAAAATAATACTCAAAGATCTGTTTGTACCAAGTGGAAATCAAATGATAGCATAACATGCTGTACAAATAAGTGAAAGAATTAACTCATTGCACATAGTAATAGTTGATGCAAAATTAAAAGATTCTGTATCATTACTTACTTAAAGGATATTATTACGTTAATTATTGCAGCAGTTCATAAGAACTGTTTCATAGGAAATACACAATGGAAAATGTTTCCACCCCAGTATCATAAGCATACTGGCTTATTAAATAAAAGAAAGAGGTTGTGTAAGGTGATCAGGAGACATGGGAACTCATTTTAGGAGGGGGATATGGAATAAGAGAAGGCACAGGGGTGAGAACAACTGAAGAAGGTAAATAAACTAGCCTGATACAATGGAATGCTCCACAACCTGTGAATGAGAAGGTTAAGGGATAAGGCTGATGACCTTACACAAAGAAGGCCTTGCATAAATTAGGTCATTTGAATGTTATCAAAATAGTCTTTCTATTTCTGTTCAACATGTAGGTACTGAAAGTTTACTGTATGACAGCCAAAGTAGTACACACTGGAGATACAAAGCTTCGGAAGAAGAGACTTCTATACTCAATGGAGCCATAGTACAATGGCGGCAGACAGACATAAACATATACATCCAATAGAGTGTGATGAATGAATAATCTAAAGATGTCTCAAATTGTTCAAGAGATTTCTGAAAGGAATTCCTATGTATCATGAGGAATTTCCTTAGTATACTCTTAGGATTATTTCTCCATGGAAGAAAGGTGAAAGTGTCTATTTTACCCTCACTTTCCTAGTGCTCAGCCCAGTGCCTCAAATTTTTGCTTAATAAATGAGTATATTTTGAGATGGAGGACAACTTTATATTAAGGAGTACTTTGAAAGAATAATTTCACTTCCAAATTATCTCCCTAAGTCAGATAATGCAGTTGAACTGATAGTAATGCAATCCTTAACTCTTTTGTCTTGGTCTTAAGAGGAAAAAGCCAACGACAAATAAACCACAAATTTTAATGTAATAACATTGGAGGAAACAGAAAACAAAGAACAAAGATTGCTATGATAGACAAGGGAAAAGGTGTTTTAAAAAGTTAGATCAAGACTATTCTTGTTGGTACTACAAATATCCTTTTTGAGAATTCCAAGACACAATCCAATCCCTCTGACTTTATTAGGATACAATCTAATCCTGTCAAGTCAATCACCTGCTTTACTTTGCATTAACCAAGATATAACATCATCTTAATTGTCTTCTTACCCCCACCCTCAAAGCATGTAAATATTTGGAATTACTGACCTATGTCTTCTTTGCAGCTATAACTCCTGTATTTAGAAGTGTGTCTAGCATATATGAGCTGTTCAAAAACTATTTGTTAAATAATCCCATATGACTAGATTTGTTCTGTTACAACTATTCAAATGGAAAGAATGTCCCAAACCTGACAATATTCTCTAGGATCAAAGATGGGCGAATGGAGGTACAAGTGGTTGGGAGCAATTAATTAGACAGAAAGAAAATGACTCGGCAATTGATTGTGGGAGTAATGGGAGAGGGAAGACTATACTGTATGATCAGAGTTTGGTAAATACTGGCTGTTAATAAAAATAACAGTAATCTGCAGCTCTGATACTGAGGAAATGGGTGTGAGCGGAGAAATAGCTCCTATCCAGCTGAGAAAGGAGAGGTCAATAATGGTTGGTGGAAGAAAGATGCACAGGGGGCTAAGAACCCCAGAGGAGCATGAACAGCCAGAAGTAGGAAGCAAAGGAGAATATGACGTCATCGGCCAAGGGCGTCAAGTCTCAGGCGATCTCTGGGGATTCAAAAGCTACAGAAAGGTCTTGCAGAATGGGTACTGAGGAAAAGTCAGCATTTTCCTCCACTTTAACGTCACCTTAAGTGACGCACTGTGATACTCTGTAACTCGAGGCCTTTTCAGAGATAGAAAAGGTATTCCGGCAAAACTGGATCTGCCCAACAATTCGAACTGTCAACATCAGAGAAATCCAAGTCACCCTTGCACTGCCTCCTCGCTCCCCCCACCACCTTTTCATCAACAGCTCTGCGCTCCCTCCGCCGTTGTCTCCCCGCCTCCCTCAGAGCGAGCCCTGGTCCATTTACCTGTCTGGGCACCCTTTGTGGGCGCACGGGCTCAGGACCAAGGGACTCAGGTCAGCGTTGGGTCGCCGATTGCCCGCTCCCAGAGAAGGTTGTGACGAGACGCCGCTTACTTCCGCGTAAAGCGCCCCGCCTAGCGTGGCCTCCTGGGAGTGTGAGTGCTCCTCCAATGGGCGCAGGCGGTGGGGCGGGGCCTGTTGCGTTCCCAGTCACCGGCCCTTCCCAGGAACCGAACTGCATTTCGGGAGTGGTAGTTCCGATTGGCGTAATCCCGAGTCTGTGACACAGTCAACAACTCTCCTTGTAAATAACGTTAAATGCTTTACAAGGATACAGGAAAACTAGAGGATACAGGACTACAAAATAATATACCAGAACTGTGTGGGCAGGATAAATGAATTGTCGAGCTTGCTCCGCCATCTCCCAGCTTTGTCTCAGCAGGTTAGTATTATCGCCTATTAATTTACAAACAAAATAGAAGTCATCTGACAGAACTCTCCACTTTCGCCATGAAATTTTCTAACTTTCTTAGACCCGTCACCAATCCTCTTTCCCCTACTTTTGTAATAACAATAATAAACTACCTTCATTTAATCTAAGACCACCCTCTTACATCCCTATTCCTTCTTGCCAGGTCAGAGTCTAGCTTCTCAATGGTGAACCCTTCCTTCTCATGACTCAGCGGCTCCAGGCTTACTCGCTCTTTATTAGCATATTTTCTCTCTTCTGAAACAGTCCGCAGTCACTTCTCTCAGTCCCACAGCCTCAGCCTCCTCACACACAGACTTAAGCCAGTGGCTTTTCTCCCACCTCTCCATTCCTGCCAAAATTATTTGTGGTGTTGCTAAGATAAATACTTTGTGGCCATTGCCATACTTCTGCTCTCCAACATTTAAAAATAATTATTTCCTCCGTTTTGAAGTCCCCTGGGTTCTTAGCTTTTCCTAAGACATCACTATCTTTAGGTTCTCCTCTCACGTCCATGGCAGCTCTTCATTTTCCTTTGTAATGTTCCCATTCCATAGGGCTGTGCCCTACACTCTATCACTTCTCACACTCTTCCTGGTGGTATTAACCATTACCATTGCTTTGGTTATAATCTGTATAGTGATGATTCCCATATAAAGGAAGCCCAGACAACACTCTTGTAACTCTGTCAACTATTTAATGGCAGCTGGGAATCTCTTTCAGGCACCTAAAACTTAATATAATCCCCAATTGACCTAATACATTCCTGTTTTCTTTTTTTCCCTAACCTGCATCCTTTCAGTGCCCACACCGGAAAGCTGGGTATCATCTTGAATGCTGTTACTCCCTCAAAGCTCACATCTAAACAATAAGTAAGCCATAATAATTCTTTTGTTTTGTTTTGTTTTGTTTTTGACAGGCAGAGTTAGATAGTGGGAGAGAGACAGAGAGAAAGGTCTTCCTTCTATTGGTTCACCCCCCAAATGGCCGCTACGGCTGGTGTGTTGCGGCCAGCACCCTGTGCTGATCCAAAGCCAGGAGCCAGGTGTTTCCTCCTGGTCTCCCATGCAGGTGCAGGGCCCAAGCACTTGGGCCATCCTCCACTGCCTTCCCGGGCCACAGCAGAGGACTAGAGCCCAGCACCCATATGGGATGCTGGCGCCGCAGGCGGAGGATTAGCCAAGTGAGCCGCGGCACCGACCTAAGCTATATTAATTTTGTCTCTTAAATATCTTTTCTCACTTGTCAGTTTCAGTTTTTCTCAATTTAAAATGAGAATCATAGTAGTATCAAAGATTGGCACAGTGATTAATGATCAGTATTGCAAGGCAGAGTATATAAAGCAGTCAGGAACAGTGACAATTTATTGAGCAGGTGTTATTTTTGTCATTAGTTATCCTTCATTGTGTCTTCATTAGGTCATAATGACAGCTAACATTTACTTTTATTTAATTTAGATGTAAAGAAAAGGAAAAAATGAGGAATTGTGAAATGTTTTGTGTATGTTACCTTACTTGATTCCTCAGAACTTTTCCAAGCACTGGAAAATGTACTGGTCATGAGGCACTGTGTACATTGTTATGCTCTAACAAATGCAATATATACCAAATTTTGTTTATTGTGTTCACCTCTGGATAGATTATAGGTGAACTAAAGTACATTCAGAGAATTGTGACTAAAATAAATTGGGAACTGGAAATCAGGAATAATATTTCTGTACCTATAGTATCTCCTTTACATATTCTTTACCTCCACTTCCGTTCCTCATGACTTTAGATTACTCTAAGACAAAATCTGACCACTTTGCAATCCTGCTTAAAATCTTCATTGGATCCTCATTATATAGAAGATAAAGTCTAAGGTGCTCACAAGACATTCAAGACTTTTCATGATCTGATCATTGTGGGGAGCATCTTGGACTAGACTAAGTTACTGGAATTAAGACTTATTCTATGCATCTGCTCTCGCACAATATGGCACTGGGAGAGGAGGCAACAGCTTCTACCCAGCTGCCTCTCACCAACTTGACAAGCTGCAGGACCTGCTCCTGATTGGAGGAGAGCAGCGTACTCGGCGTGTGGGTAGCAGAGTTGGGATTGGTGGAAGAGGACTATAAAGGAGGAGAGAGACAACATGCACCAGGAACATCTAAGGGGAACACCTGAGGAACACCTGTGCAGCCCCCGAGAGAGCCGGCCGGCGGTGTGCCGCTCCCCCGCAGAAGTGGGGAATGTGGCAGGGGGAACCGCCCTTCCACGGAGGTGGAAGGGACGGTAGCCAACCCGGGAAGAACCAGCAGCAAACCCGGGGAGGGCCGAGCAGACGAAAGAACAGCGCAGGGTCCTGTGTCGTTCCTCCACGAAGACGGGGAGCGACAATCATTCTCTACCTCTCCTGCTTCAAATTTTGCTTTCCCCATCACATACCCTATGTTTAAGCCTGTTCCTGTATGGTGGCTGTGATGGTTTTGTGTCAACTTCACTATGCTACAGGGTGCCTACATTGAACATCAATTTTGGGTGTGTCTGTAAAGATGTTTCTGAATGAAATTAGTATTTTAATTGGTGGACTCAGTAAAGTGAGTGAGCATCATTTACTCCATTGAGAGAGGACCTGAACAGAACAAAAGGAGGAAGAGGAGGAATTTGCCCCCCCTTCCGTATCACTGCTTCATTTGGGACATCTTAGCTCATCTTCTGCATTTGGGCTGGGATTTATACATGTGGCTCAATAGTGTGGTGTTCCTTGCAGGTTTTTGTAGAAGCACTTTTGTCAGGCTAAGGAATATACTTTTTTTCTGTTATATTTATCTTCATTATTCCTCAGTACTTCCTTTCCTTTGTTATTAATTTCTTTTTCTTTTTGTAAGATTCCTATTGTCTAGATATCAGTACATTGGTACATCAAATTCAATTGCTGACATCCCTTAGGTTTTCTTTAGATTTTATTTATTTATTTATTTGAAAGTCAGAGTTACACAGAGAGAGGAGAGGCAGAGCGAGAGAGAGAGAGAGAGGTCTTCCATCCGCTGGTTTACTCCCCAATCGAGCACAAAGGCTGGAGCTGCGCCAATCCAAAGCCAGGAGCCAGGAGCTTCTTCTGGGTCTCCCACTTGGGTGCAGGGGCCCAAGGACTTGGGCCATCCCTCCACTGCTTTCCCAGGCCATAGCAGAGAGCTGGATCAGAAGTGGAGCAGCCAGGACTAGAACCGACGCCCATATGGGATGCTGGCACTTCAGGCCAGCGCATTACCCCACTGCGCCACAGCACCAGGCCCAGGTTTGGTTTTATATATATGTGTATTTGGTCTCTCTCTCTCGCTCTCTCCTTTTTTTATTTTTTTGCATTCTAGGAGAATTCCTCATTCTTATCTTCCAATTCACAGATTGACTTTTTTTAGTTGTTTGCATTATCCCATTTATCTTGATCTTCATTATTTTCATATTATTTCAAAGGCAGAGAAAGAAGGAGAGAGACACAAAGAGAGATAAAGAGACCAAGAGAGATATTTGATCAGTTTGTTTACTTCCCAAATACCCCAACAGCGGGGGCTGGACCAGGCCAAAACTAGGAGCCTGGAACTGAAACCAGGTTTCCAACTTGAGTGAGAAAGACCTAAGTACTTGTACCATTATCTACTATCTTCCATGTTATGCATTAGCAGGAAGCTAGAATAAGTGGAGCTGGGATAAACCCAAGTGTCTCAAACAGTGCCAAATGCCTGCCGGAATCTTTATCTTTTATGCGATCTTTCATTTCGTTCTTTTTATGTTGTATTACTTTTGTATCATATTGCTAACATCCTCTCTTACGTGTTATTGTATATCTATTATGCTTATTTTAAATTCGTGGTATTCCTAATTTTAGTAGTTATGCTTCTAGTAGAGTCTGAAATCTAGATTTTCTTTTGGAATACCTATGCTTCTTCTTTATATTGTTGGCCTGTGAGCCTATATTATATCTAGGTTGCTTCAAAATGGCCAAAGTCAAGACCTGTGTCAGCTACAAGGTGGTGGGTAAGTAGAAGGGGGTGTAATGACCCCAAGGGTGAAGAGCTTATAAATCACTAGAAGTCTGATTATCATTCTTACCCACTATGACACCTCCTCAATTCAAAGCTTTATCTTCAACCTTCCAGGAAGAAGTCTTAGAATAAAATACACATAATATTGTATTCTACTGACTTTAAAGTTAACTTACTTTCACAGAGATTCTGTGCTTCGTTGATTTTACTTTCAACACTACCTGTGCCAGAAGTATGAGTTATTTATTTTAAATACAACTATATGTTTATTGAAACTTGTTATATTATTTTGAAATGTTATTTGTTTGAAGAGGAGAGGGATAGAGAGAGAGAGAGAGAGAGAGAGAGAGAGAGAGAGAGAGATTCCATCTGCTGGTTCACTCTCCAAATGTCTGCAACAACTGAGCCAGCCCGAAGCCAGGAGCCAAGAGCTCCATCTGGATCTCCCATATGGATGGCAGAGACCCAAATACTTGAGCCATCATCTGCTGCCTCCCAGGGTACACATTAGCAGGAAGCTGAATCAGAAGAAAAGATGGGACTCAGTTCCAGGCATTCCCATATAAGATATTGGTGTGCCAAGCAGTAGCTTAACTGGCTGTGCCACAACGCTTTCCCTGAAACTTATTTTAAACCAAGTCAGAGAAGATACTCCTAAAGTTAGAGCAGTAAATTATAAAACTTCCTCCCTCTGGAAGTAAGCTCTCTCACTGCAACTTTGGCAGTTTTCTCAACTTCCCTATTTTTATACTCCAATATTGAACCTTAAAAAGCTTTTTAGTTATAAGGAAGGAAATTGTAATTTACAACTGCCTTCTAGGAAGTATAGATCTTGTTAAATAAAAATGAAACAAGGTATTTTTTCTGACCTCATTGATAGCTTTGGATACGCAAAGGTCAGAATGGAGTGGATTTTGGGAGTAAAAGCCAGGGATCTTTAAGAAAGGTGCTCACCTGTGGAACAATAAATTTTTGTTAGAGATGTGGGATCATGTAGAAATCCAGGAGGTTCTATTCAAATCACATAGTTGGATTCACGCGAAGGACAGTGGTACTAGACAAACAAAACACTAGATATTCACTACAGCTGAATTGCTTGTTCTTCTTCTTCTTCTTTTTTTTTTTTTTTTGATAAGCAGAGTTAGACAGTGAGAGAGAGAGAGACAGAGAGAAAGGTCTTCCTTCCATTGGTTCACCCCCCAAATGGCTGCTATGGCCAGCGCGCTGCGGCTGGCGCTCTGCGCCAATCTGAAGTCAGGAGCCAGGTGCCTCCTCCTGGTCTCCCATGCAGGTGCAGGGCCCAAGGACTTGGGCCATCCTCCACTGCCTTCCCGGGCCACAGCAGAGAGCAGGACTGGAAGAGGAGCAACCGGGACAGAATCCAGCACCCCAACCAGGACTAGAACCCGGTGTGCCGGCGCCGCAGGCAGAGGATTAGCCAAGTGAGCCGTGGTGCTGGCTGTTCTTCATTCTTGATTACTTCATTTTTTATTGGGGTGTTTGTCTTATGCATTTGTGAGAAATTGTGCATGCGTTTATCCTGTATGCACAAATGTCTATTTAGGGTATTGTTAATATTTTAGTTTCGTTACAATATTTCAAAGAAATCTTAAATTTTATGTAATTTTGCCTTTTCCTTGTTTATTAGGGTAAAAGACCTTTATATAGAATTAGTTTCCAATATTTTTCCTAATTTTTTAAAATGTTTAACTTTTATATATATATCTAATATATTTTGATATACACTTACGAGGAAATGGTCAAATTTTTTACTATAGTTTATTAAATAACATTCTTTTTCATCTTGTTTGAAATTATATATTTTATTATATAGCAAATATTTGTGTATAACTGTGCCTATTTCTTCCATTCTGTTTTTTGTTTTTATTCCTTCACTGGCAACAAGTATTTTAATTATTATAGCTTTATGATGTTTTAATATCTGAAAGTGCAAATCACCCCCTGGTATTCTTCTCAAAATACTCTTGGCTAATTTTGTGCATGTTTTACATATAAATATAGGGATAATTTTATCAGGTCCTTCCCTCCAAGTAATCCCATTGGGATATAAATAGAAACTGTATTAAACCTAAAAATTAAATTGGGGAGAATTAAAAACCTTTGACATTAAAACCTTATGACATTTCTTCTTTTAGGAACACAGTACTTTTGTCCATTTATGCAAATATTAAAAGTCCGTCAGGCTGGCTCTGTGGTGTAGTGGGTGAAGCCACTGCCTGCAGTGTCGCCATCCCATATGGGCGCCGGTTCGAGTCCCAGCTGCTTCATTTCTGATCCAGCTCTCTGCTATGGCCTGGGAAAGCAGTAGAAGATGGCTCAAGTGCTTGGGCCCCTGCACCTGCGTGGGAGACCCAGAGGAAGCTCCTGGCTCCTGGCTTCAGATTGGCAAAGCTCTAGCTGTTGCAGCCACCTGGGGAATAAACCAGTGGATGGAAGACCTCTGTCTCTCTCTCTGCTCTGCCTCTCTGTAACTCTGCCTTTCAAATAAATAAATAAATCTTTTTTTTAAAAAAAAGTCTCTCAGTAAGTTTTTTTAAATGTCTTAAATTGTGTTTTATCTTATTATTTTGAAAAAAAATTTAAAATTATTTTTTCATGTTAATGTGGTATTAATACAAAGAGAACAAATTCAGTCTTCACTAGGGTTTAAGGTACTATTATACATTTCCTAATATGGTACAGCTATTTGCTTTGCATTGTATTGTCTTGTTTCTGAAGGAGCTACTTTTTGAGCAAATGTTCTAAATGGTGATTGTTTGTTTATTGGAAAGCTACAGATTTTAAATTTTGTTTATAATACTTTACTAAACACTCTTGTGACTTCTAATAGTTTTTCAGTTAGCTTCTTTGAAATTTTCAAAATACAAATAGACAACAGTGAATTTTATAAATAAAAATATTTCCTCTTCAGTGCAGTGTGCTGGCCACAGCGCACCAGCCGTGGCGGCCATTGGAGGGTGAACCAATGGAAAAAGGAAGACCTTTCTCTCTGTCTCTCTCTCTCTCACTATCCACTCTGCCTGTCAAAAAATTAAAAAAAATATTTCCTCTTACAGTATTTGGTAAACTTTATTTCTTTGTCTTATTTTATTGCATTGAAAAGAAGTTTTAGGGGCCATTGCCTGCAGTGCTGGCATCCCATTTGGGCACCAGTTTGTGTCCCGATGGCTCCACTTCCAATCCAGCTCCCTGCTAATGTGCCTGGGAAAGCAGCAGAAGATGGCCCAAGTGTTTGAGCCCCTTTCGCTCATGTAGGAGACCTGGAAGAAGCTCCAGGCTTTGGCCTGGCCAAACCCTGGCCATTTGGAGAATTAACCAACAGATGGAAGATCTCTCTCTCTCTCTCTCTCTCTCTCTCTCTCTGTAGCTCTGCCTTTTTAAATAAAAAAAAAAAAACGCTTTTAAACCCTTGTCATATTGGTAGTGGTCATCTTTGTCTTGGTTCTAAGAATTAGTGCTAATTACAAATAGTCTTTATCATGCTAAAATGAAATATACTTTTAGTGTAATTTCTCAAGTTTTTTAAAAAAAACTGATTATGATGCATTTTTATCAAATAAATTTTTGACATCTTTTACAATTGGGAAATATTTCTAAGCATATTAATGTGATGATTTATGTTACAAATTTCCTAGTATTGAATCATTTTTCCTGGTATAAAAATTACTGGGCTATGCTGTATTTAGCTTGCTAACATTTAAATTTTAAAAAATATTATTTATTTATTTATTTGAGAGAAACAGAGAGAGAGAGAGATACAGATAGAAGGAGCTCCCATCCTCTGGTTCACTCCCCAAATGCATGCATGCAATGACTGGGATTGGCTAGGCCAAAGCTGGGAGCCAGTAACTCAATCCAGGTCTCTCACATGGGTGGTAGAAATCCAATTATTTGAGCCATTGCTGCTGCCTCCTAGGGTCTGCATTGGCAGGAAGCTAGAATCTGGGAAAGACCCAGGTATCAGACCTAGATACTTTGGTGTGTAACATGGACATCTTAGGTTAAGTGCCCACCCCTGCTAGCATTTTAAAAAAAAGATTTTAGTCTAGGAGTGGACATTGTGGTATAGCAGGCCAAACCACTGCTTGGGACATCCATGTCCCATATCACAGTGCCAGTTAGAACTAGCTACTCCAGTTCTGATCCAGGTTCCTGCTAACACACCTGGGAAGGCAGTGGATGATACCCCAAATACTTGGGCCCCTGCCATTCATGTGGGAGACCCAAATGGAGTTCCTGGCTGCTGACTTGAGCCTGGCTGTTGCAGGCATTTGGGGAGTGGATAGATTTTGTCTCTCCCGTATTTTGCTTTTCAAATAATAAAATGTATGTTTTAATTTTAATTTTGGTATTCATTTCATAGAAAATCAGGGTGTTATCTGTTGGTTTAAGTGTTCAGGAACCATTAAAATATTATAATATCCATTCCATGGATGCTTGTAATAATTTACCTGAAAAACCCTTATTTTCCATAAACTAAATTTATTTCATGTTTCTTGATCTACCCAGATTTATTTCTCCTAAAATCAGTTTTGTTGTCATTTTCATAGGTAATATTTTCATCAATATCTTAGAATTATTACATTATATTATAAATACCTAGGAAAAGCTACTTATGAAGCAAGGATGTTTATTTTGGCTCACAGTTTTGAAGTTTCACAGTCTAAGACTGGATGGACTCACTGGTCTGGCCAACTGATGAGGCAGGAGGATCACAGTGGTGGTGTCAGTGTGCAAAGGAACAGTCATATGATAAGCCAGAAAACCAAGAAATTGGGACTGACTCAAACATTTATAATCAACACACTCATGACAATGACCTTCCAAGTGCATTCTCCCAGTGACCTAAGGACTTCCTATTGGGCCCACCTTCTAGATACCACAATGGGATCAAACCTCCATCCTGTTTGTACTATTAATCCATGACTTTGAGACTTAACCTTCTGCAGCAATTCAAGAGCTGTGTTCTATTCAGGCCATTGAATTCTGCTCCTGCTGCCCCAATCTCATGTCCTTCTCACATACAGCATAATTCATTCTATATCTAAAAGTTTCAAAGTCTTAACTCAATCCAACATTAATTCAATATTCCAAAGTCCAATGTCTCACTTGAGACCTAAGCAAACTCCCTTAGCTTTGAGTCCTTGTAGAATAAAAAATAAGTTAGGTACTTCCAAGATAAAACGGTGGAACAGACACAGGGGTAAACCTTCCCATTCCAAAAGAAAGGGGCTGGGGGATAGGAAAGAGGAATTGGCCAAAAGCAAGACCCAAATCCAGCAGGGCAGAGTTTAAATCCTAGAGCTCTATGTCCAATATCTGAGGCACACTGTGGCAGAAGATGAGTTCATAAGGACTTAGACAATCCTGTCCCTGTGGCTTTGCTGGTCACTGGGAATTCTTCAGTTCTCACAATTTGGAGTCTTACCTCTTCAGCTCCACTGGACATTATCCTGGTGGGGTTTGTATGCAGCAGCTCCAATACCACATTTCCACTTGGCATTGCCTACTGGGGGTTCTCTGAAGTGGCTTTGCTACTGTGACACATCTCTGCCTGGGCCCTTAGGTTGCCCAAGACATTCTTTGAAGTCTAGGTGGAGGCTTCCATGCCTCCAAAGCTCTGTTAGTCTTTACCTACATGGCTGCTCACTGAGGCTGCACATTGATATTTGCTGCTTTCCCAGGTTTGCCTGACACGCTACTTGTGGCCTTCCATGGTGGATGTCTCACATTGCCAATACCTCTACCTTTCTGGGGTCTCCACTGTGGCTTCACTCCCATGGCTTCACTAAGCATTGCCCCTGCAGGGGCTCCAGAACTCTAACTGGCGTCCTAGGCTTTCTTTTGAAATCTCTCTGCTCTGCTCATTTTTGCTCTTGATTATCACTGCAAAACTCACCAACAGTAACCAATAACACCTGCAGGCTGAATGCTGCCTTGAAGTTTCTTCTGTCAAGCAAGTAGTCCGCCATATTTAAGTTCAGCCTCCTACAACACTTCAAGACATGGACATGAATAAGCAGGTTCTATGCCATGGTGTAACAAAGATGTCCTTTAATATGATTCTCAATAGATTCTTCATTTCCACCTCTTTCCTAGTTTCCTTGTCTTCTGAGCTCTAATCAGAATCACCTGTAATTCTCCACTTTTGGCATTCTAAGCTTCTCCTGGCCTCATCCTCCAAACTCTTCTGACATCTTCCATTTAACCAACTCCAAAACTGCCACCATATTTTTAGGTAGTTATAGTAAGGGCCCCACTCCTCAGTACCAATTTTCTGTATTATCTTTTTACTACTCAGTGAAATACCTAAGACAAGCTGCTTGTGAAGGAAAGAGGTTTATTCTGACTCATGGTTTTGTAGTTTCAAAGTCCAAGATCAAGTACCCCCCACCTTGGTTCAGCCGTTTAGTGAGGTCAGATGGCAACGACCGAGTATACGTGGAAGAAAAATCACATAGTGATTTAGTGAGCTGGGAAGCAGAGAGAAAGTGGGCCTGATATCAGGCTTTTATAGCTAACCCTCTTATAAGAACTACCTTCTAAGAGCATTCTCCCCAATGACCTAAGAACCTCTCACTAGGCCTATATCCTAGACACCATAATTGGATCAAGCCTTTACCCTCTAAGTATCATCACTTCATGACTTTGAGGCTTAGCCATCTGCATGAATTTGAGAGCCATATCCTATTCAAATCATGGCAATTATTTTCAGAGTCATCAATAATATTCTTTCTTAAAAATTTTACTTTGTTGAATTTTTACAGTGGTTATACCTACTTCCATATTTTGAATATTGTGCAACTCTTTTATTTCTCATTTTTTATCACAACTTTCAACACATGGCAGAGATTGATAGCTATGTGCCATAATCTGTATTCTATTATATTTTCTGGGCACATAACGAGACTGAAAAGCCTTTCTTTCTGGAGTAGCCAGTTTGGAGTAGACATACGACCGAGTTTTGGGCAATGGAATATTGACCAATGATATGTGTCACTTTCAAATATGACACTTAAAAATGTTCCATGCACACTCATCTATACTTGTTATTCCTTTCAATGGATTGGAATGGAGACAACCAATACAATTTTTTTCATATATTGAAATTTTTTCATATATTTTTCATATATTGAAGATGAAAAAACCTCTTTCAGCTTGAATGAATGAATGAATATGTGGAGACAACCATTTATTTGATACAAAGAGAGACGGATAGGGGGAGAGAGAGAGAGAGAGAGAGAGATCTTCCATCCACTGGCTCACTCCCCAAATGGCCACAATGGCCAGGGCTGGGCCAGGCTGAAACCAAGAGCAAGAAGTTTCATCCAGGTCTCCTACATGAATACAGAGGCCCAAGGACTTGGGCTGTCTCTGCTGTTTCCCCAGGAGCATTAGCAGAGAGCTGGATCAGAACTGGAGCAGCAGAAACTCAAACCAGTGCCCATATGGGATGCTAGCATCTCAGGTGGTGGCTTAATCCACTAAGCCAAATGCCAGCCCCTGTGATATGCTGTTTTAATCACTGTAGCTTTGTAATATGCTTTCAAGTCAACTACTGTATATCTCTAGTTTTGCCTTTTTGCTCAGGATAGTTTTGGCTATGCTGAGTCTTTTATGGTTCCATATGAATAGTAGGATTTTTTCCATTTCTGTAAAGAATATCATTGGTATTTTGATGGACATTGCTTTGCTTCTATAGATTGGTTTGGGTAAAATGGACATTTTAACAATATTAATTCTTCCAATCCATGAACATTGAATATCTTTCCATTTTCATGGGTCCTCTATGATTTTTTCATCAGTGTTTTATAATTTTCATTATAGAAATTGTTCACTTCATTGGTTAAATTTGGTCCTAAATATATTTTCATAGCTATCAAGAATGAGATTGCTTTGTTGTTTCCCGTTTAGTAACATTGTTGTTGAAATGTTAAAATGCTACTTTTTTGTATTTTGACTTTTATATTCTACAACTTTACTGAATTTCTTTATCAGTTTTAACAACTTTTTGGTGGAGTGTTCAGATTTTCCCATGTATAAAATCATGTCATCTGAAACACAGATATTTTTAACTTATTTCATCATTTCTAATTTGAACGCCCTTTATTTATTTTTCTTGCCTAGTTTCTCTTGCTAGGATTTCCAAAACAAATTGAATAAGAGTGGTGAGAGTATTAAACCAAATCTAAGGAAAAACACTTTCAGCCCTTCCCCCATTTAGTATGATATTGATTATATGTTGTCATATATAACCTTTATTATTTTGTGGTATGTTCCTTCTATACCTAATTTGTTGAGAGTTTTTTCTTGTAAAAAGGCATATATTTGGTTTTTAGTACAAAATGACTCAGAGAAACACAGTAAGAAAATATCAGACACACCTGTTTGTGAACTAAAACAAAACAAAATCCAGTTAACAATTTTTAGTCACATTCTCTATCTTTGGCCTGCATTAGAAAACAGGGAACTGCAAACCAACCAATATTTGTCCATTTGAAGAAACGTTATTTTAAAAATGAAAGTAAAATGATTGAAAAACAATCAGTTCCTAAAAACTGGCAGGTTGTTTTGGAGGCCACTAGCAACATCCTCAACCATTCTGGTTGACATGGGATACAAGTTGTTGTTGGAATATGGCCACTAGCTCTTCTGTTTCTTGCTAGTAATGTTCATCTGAAGGATGGATGCTATCTGGGCACTGTTTGGTGCCACTTACATAGCCTGAGGTCTCAAGGTCAAGAAGCCTTGGAGTCTTCCATTCTGTACCTTCACTGGATCTCCCCCATATACAGTTTCTTGTCACTGAATGCTGAGGGAGTGATGGGCACATTGGGATGTAAAGCTACTTCACTGATGGAGCCAGCATGGCCAGGCAGCTTATACAATATTCTGCTTGTGGTATCCCACACATACACAAACCTGTCAACTGAGCCAGCTGCTATTTTTCTTCCATCAGATGACCGAGAACATCTCAAAAGATTCTTTCCAAAGTTGTGCACATTTCATTGAAATATTTTCACATACCTCTGTTTGGGGGCAAATGGCCAGACATCCCAGATCTGCACTGTATTATCTGCCGAATTGGACAAGAGATAAGAGCTTTCAGAACTTAAATTCAGTCCAGTCACTGAGTCTGCATGAACTCTGATTGTGTAAGTTAGCTTGTTTTGGTGCAGGTCCCAGACTTTGATATTTTTGTCTATCCCACCAAGAATAATCTGATCAGTTGTGTCATTGAAGGTCACAGTTAACATCTGATACATGTTCTGAAATGTCTAGATGGCTGCTTTCTTCTGTATATCTAAAAGCTTAACTGTACCACCATCATTGCCAGTATAGATATACTGGGAGCCTCTTCTGGCTAGATAACAGGAATTCACAAAGAAGTATGTGCCTTCAGCATTTTAACTCTCTTGCCTATTTCACTATCCCACACTGCCACAGTTTTATCTCTGAGGAGCATACTACAATCTGTGTATAATGTTCCATCACTACTCCTCTGTGTCTCTTCAGTGTGGTGTGGTTATCACAGTCACCATAGACATTCCACAACAATGTCAGTTGGTCACATCCTGCAGCTGCTGTGGTAGATCTACTGGGGAGATTGGGGCTTGAAGGGAGGAACACCTCAGATGCTCCACTTGCAGCAAAACTCTCAGAGTCACTTACTACTGATCTATTCTGGGGCCCAACCCTGCCACTCCCATGGTGCTGCTGCTTGACTGGAACCAGTGGCAACTCGGGGCCATTTTTCTTCTGCTGCTCCACCATAGTGGCAGCCACCTTCTTCAGAATTCCGTTGAGAGTTTTTAATTATGAAAGGATGTCATATATTTTTAAATAGATGTTTTATTTATTTGAAAGGCAGAGTTATGGAGAGAGGGGAGAGGCAGAGAGAAAGGTCTTCCATCTTCTGGTTCACTCCCCAAATAGCTGCAATGGCCAGGGCTGGGCTAGGTGGAAGCCAGGAGACAGGAGCTTCATTCAGATCTCCTATGTGCATGTAGGGGCCCAAGTATTTGGGCCATTTTCTGCTGCTTTCTTAGGTGCATAATCAGGGAACTGGATCAGAAGTGGAGCAGCCAGGACTTGAATTGGCACCCATATGGGATGCTGACACTGTACTGCAGGCAGCAGATTTACCTGCTATGCCACAGCACTGGCCCTGCAAATATAGTATTAAGAGGGAAGTTTATGGTAATGAGTGCATACATCAAAGATTTAAAGTAAGCAGCCTAACAGAGCACCTCAAAGACTTAGGAAAGCAGGAATAAACCAAACTCCAAATTAGCAGAAGGCAAGAAGCTATGGGTACAGGTTGGGAGAGAGAAGGTAGTGCAGCAGAAGTAAGCATAATGATTATTTGAGCCACTTCATGTAACTTGTGCTTTCAGGACATGCTCAGGCTCAATCACATATATACCACTTTCATTTGATGATGGAGTGAATATTAACTTTTTGTTACCATAATTAAATATTTGAAAGAAGGTAATTTATAAACAGAAGAGATTCAAAGTCCAAACATGGCACAGGCTCAGCAAGGGCCCCCTTTTGGCTACATCACATAATGGCATGGATAGCAAGTGTGGGAGAAAGCAAATGACAACATTTTAAGACAGGAACCAAGAGATAAGAGAGGCTTGGCTACTACTACTTCAATTCTGAAGACATATCTGCAAAGATCTAAGGATCTTCCAATATGCCCTATCTCCCAAAGTTTCCACTACATCCCAATAGTGCCTCTCTGGATAGCAAGGCCTTAATCACAGTGAAGCCTTGGGGGCGTATAAACCATATTTAAACCATAGTATGCCACTCCTGGCCATCAAGGACTCATATCTACTTCAAAATGCAAAATGTATTCATTCCATCCATGTATTAGTTAGCTTTACATTACTTTGACTCGAAAACCTGAGAAGAGCTTCTTAGGGAGGAAGGTTTATTTTGGAGATTCATAGTCCAACAGCAAATGCCCCATAGATTCAAGCATCTGGTAAGGCTGAAGGATGGTAGAGGGACAATCATGTTGCAATCCTGAAACCAGAGAGACACAGGGAGAACATTCTTCATCTAATGTTTAGGATAAACATTCCTATTATAAAGTGAAGAAATGCTAATAGAAAGGATTCAGAATTAGCCCAAAGCAATGCCAAAACCCAACAGGGCAAACATTAAATCTTAGAGCACTAAATTGGGCATCCTGGGCACACTGCAGTGGGGAATAGGATCCAAAAGGCCTGGATAGCCCTTCTTCTATGGCTTTGTTGGTCACAGCCCATATGCTGGCTAACATGTTATTACCTCTATCTTCCTCAAGCCTCCACTTTGGAACAACTTCCACAACTCCACTTGTCATTGCCCCACCAGAGGTTCTCTGTAGGGCCTCCAAACCTATATCACACCTTTTTTTCCTGGCTTCCTTTGAAATCTCAGTGGAAGCCACTCATCTCATAACTCCTGCATTCTGCACACTGCCAAAACCAGCATTGTGCAGAGACTATTAAGGTCTGCCACTGGCAGAAATTGTGCCTGAGCCCACTGGAACCACAGCTGCAGTGGTTTTGGATCACTTTGCCAAAATCCTAAGCCAACCCTGGGCAGGCAGGGAAACCCAGGCTCTTTCTCTAAACAAATTTGCATTTCTAAACTTCTGGTCTTATGCTAGGTGCAACATTAAAGATTCCATTTTTGTTTTCACTTATATACAGTGCTTTTTGAGAGGAGGGGTGAAGGAAAGATAGCATTTAATTTGTTGACAGACTTCCAAGTCCAAAGATGACCATTATGTGGGATGAAGATGTTTTGGGGGGCTTATAAAGGGCTTACAATGAAGGAGGTGCTGGCATGGTGAAATCACAAATGAGCTGCAGGTCTCTGGCCATGGCTTGTCGCTAGATCGATGACAATACATTCCTCACCTGTTCATTGAGGTCTACAGGTTCTGAGATTAGATCTAGCCTGAACAGATTCCTCTGCTATGGAAAAGAAGTTGAGATGAGGGGCAAGGCAATGTGTGCCTTCGGACCTGAGCATGTGGAAAGCCAACAGTCTGACCCTGCAACATCAGCTTCCTGGCTTTACAATTAAGTAGTAAAAATTGTTTATGTTATTTTATACCTGGTGACATATTCCCCACTGTCAATTATAACCTTCCACTTCTGTTGGAGACACGGCAATAACTCATCTGACTGCCTCATGCTGTTGAGAGATGAAGTTGAGTATTTTCAGGATTAGAGGAGAGGAAGTTGTTAAGAAACTTCCTAGTCCCAGGTTTAGCTGCGGCAGTCCTCTGCATCATGATAGCATTTGGACCAGCCACTCTTTGTGCAGCTTTATCTTGCATATGCATCACCATTCTACAGCAGCAAGAAAAGCAATAGCATTCTAACATTTCTATATTCAGTCTTGCAGCCTGTTGACTCCCCTGCAAATACTGTTTCCCTGTACCAACAAGCATTCATAGGGAGCTGATGCCAAAGTAGGGAGAGAAGGGAGAATCCTGAAGAAAAAAATTCTTGACAACTTCTTGGGCTGTTTCTGAAATCCCTGCTCCAGGGTCAGCTCACCTCAAGCAGCCTCTGCGCATGAGAGATGGGAGATTTGATGCAGGAGACAATAAGTTTATTAGAGTGGCTACCCAAGGAAGCAGAGTCCATGGTGCCAAATGTGCTCTTCCAGTAAATTTTAAAAGTCACAGATCAAAAAACTATACTACTATACAATTATTTTTAAAAAGATTAATTTACTTATTTGAAAGGCAGAGTTACAGAGAGGGAGAGACAGAGAGAGATCTATCCGCTGGTTCACTTCCCAAATAGCTGCAACAGCTGGGGGTGGGCCAGGCTTAAGCCAGGAGCCAGGAACTCCATCCAGGTCTCCCATCTGAGTGGCAGTGGTCCAAGTACTTGGACCATCACTGCTGCCTCCCAGTGTGCACATTATCAGGAAACTGGATCAGAAGTAAAGCAGCTGGGACTCAAAGAGGTGCTGATATGGGATGCCAACATTGCGGGCCATGGATTAACCTCCTGTACCACAATGCCAACCATGATTGTTAACAATTAGCTTGACAAAGAGTGAAACAAAATTTCACAAAACACTATATTTGCAATAAAACTGATACACAAAGCATTTCTTTTTTTTTAACTTTTATTTAATGAATATAAATTTCCAAAGTACGATTTATGGATTACAATGGCTTCCCCCCCATACCGTCCCTCCCACCCACAACCCTCCCCTTTCCCACTCCCTCTCCCCTTCCATTCACATCAAGATTCATTTTCGATTATCTTAATATACAGAAGATCAGCTTAGTATACATTAAGTAAGGATTTCAACAGTTTGCTCCCACACAGAAACATAAAGTGAAAAATAATAGATGATTTTTTTTAAATGATGATGAAATCAGATCAGACCTATTGTCATGTTTAATCCCAGTGAGAGTCAAGTTGGGAGTTGATAATTTCTTTTTTTTTTTTTTTTTTTTTTTTTTTTTTTTTTTTTACAGAGGATCAGTTTAGTATGCATTAAGTAAAGATTTCAACAGTCTGTACCCCCATAGAAACACAAGGTGAAATATATTGTTTGAGTACTCATTATAGCATTAAATCCCAATGTACAGCACATTAAGGACAGAGATCCTACATGAGGAGTAAGTGCACAGTGACTCCTGTTGTTGACTTTACCAATTGACACTCCTGTCTATGGCATCAGTAATCTCCCTATGCTCCAGTCATGAGTTTCCAAGGCTATGGAAGCCCTCTGAGTTCTCCGACTCTTATCTTGTTTAGACAAGGTCATAGTCAAAGTGGAGGTTCTCTCCTCCCTTCAGAGAAAGGTACCTCCTTCTTTGAAGACCTGTTCGGATCTAGCTGAAAAGCCCATGAGAGTATTTCAGGCATGGAAAGCCAAGACACTCTGGCAAAAGATCTCTGTGAGTGAGATCCCAGTGGAAAGAACAGGTCTTCAAAGCATTTCTTTTTTTTATTCCTTGATATTTAAAAAATTTTACCTCCCACTTTTTTTGGACTTTTTTATTTATTTATTTTTATTTAGTAAATATAAATTTTCAAAGTACAGTTAATGGATTACAATGGCTTCTCCCCCCATAATTTCCCTCCCACTCACACCCCTCCCATCTCCCGCTCCCTCTCCCATTCCATTCACATCAAGATTCATTTTCAATTATCTTTATATACAGAAGATCAATTCAGTATATATTAAGTAAAGATTTCATCAGTTTGCACCCACACAAAAACACAAAGTGTAAAATACTGTTTCAGTACTAGTTATAGCATTACTTCACATTGGACAACACACTAAGGACAGATCCCACATGAGAAGTAAGTTACACAGTGACTCCTGTTGTTGACTTAACAATTTGACACTCTTGTTTATGGCGTCAGTAATCTCCCTAGGCTCTAGTCATGAGTTGCCAAGCCTATGGAAGCCTTTTGAGTTCGCCGACTTTGATCTTATTCTGACAGGGTCATAGTCAAAGTGGAAGTTCTCTCCTCCCTTCAGAGAAAGGTACCTCCTTCTTTGATGGCCCTGTTCTTTCCACTGGGATCTCACTCATAGAGATCTTCCATTTAGGTTTTCCTTTTTTTTTTCAGGGTGCCTTGGCTTTCCACGCCTAAAATACTCTCATGGGTACTTCAGCCAGATCCGAATGCCTTAAGGGCTGATTCTGAGGCCAGAGTGCTGTTTAGGACATCTGCCATTCTATGAGCCTGCTGTGTATCTCGCTTCCCATGTTGGATCGTTCTCTCCTTTTTAATTCTATCAGGTAGTATTAGCAGACACTAGTCTTGTTTATGTGATCCCTTGGACTTAGACGTATCAGTATGATCAATTGTGAACTGAAATTGATCACTTGGACTAGTGAGATGGCATTGGTACATGCCACCTTGATGGGATTGTATTGGATCCCCTGGCACATTTCTAACTCCACCATTTGGGGCAAGTCAGCTTGAGCATGTCCCAAATTGTACATCTCCTCCCTCTCTTATTCCCACTCTTATATTTAACAGAGATCACTTTTCAGTGAAATTTAAACACCTAAGAATAGTTGTGTGTTAATTACAGAGTTCAACCAATAGTATTAAGTAGAACAAAAAAATACTAAAAGGGATAAAGTATTAAATTGTACATCAACAGTTGAGACAAGAACTGATCAAGTCACTGTTTCTCATAGTGTCCCTTTTACTTCAACAGGTTTCCTTTTTGGTGCTTGGTTAGTTGTCACTGATCAGGGAGAACATATGATATTTGTCTCTTTGGGCCTGGCTTAATTCACTCAGCATGATGTTTTCCAGATTCCTCCATCTTGTTGCAAATGACCGGGTTTCATTTTTTTTTACTGCTGTATAGTATTTTACAGAGTAGATGTCCCATAATTTCTTTATCCAGTCTACTGTTGATGGGCATTTGGGTTGATTCCAGGTCTTAGCTATTGTGAATTGAGCTGCAATAAACATTAAGGTGCAGACAGCTTTTTTTGTTTGCCAATTTAATTTTCTTTGGGTAAATTCCAAGGAGTGGGATGGCTGGGTTGTATGGTAGGGTTATATTCAGGTTTCTGAGGAATCTCCAGACTGACTTCCATAGTGGCTGAACCAGTTTGCATTCCCACCAACAGTGGGTTAGTGTCCCTTTTTCCCCACATCCTTGCCAGCATCTGTTGTTGGTAGATTTCTGAATGTGAGCCATTCTAACTGGGGTGAGGTGAAACCTCATTGTGGTTTTGATTTGCATTTCCCTGATTGCTAGTGATCCTGAACATTTTTTCATGTGTCTGTTGGCCATTTGGATTTCCTCTTTTGAAAAATGTCTGTTGAGGTCCTTGGCCCATCTCTTAAGTGGGTTGTTTGTTTTGTTGTTGTGGAGTTTCTTGATCTCTTTGTAGAGTCTTGTTATTAATTCTTTACCGGTTGCATAGTTTGCAAATATTTTTTCCATTCTGTCGGTTGCCTCTTCACTTTCCTGACTGTTTCTTTTGAAGTACAGAAACTTCTCTACTTGATGCAATCCCAAATGTTAATTTTGGCTTTGACTGCCTGTGCTTCCGGGGTATTTTCCAAGAAGTCATTGCCGGTACCTATATCTTGCAGGGTTTCTCCGATGTTCTCTAATAATTTGATGGTTTCGGGTTGCAGATTTAGGTCTTTAATCCATGTTGAGTGGATTTTTGTGTAAGGTGTAAGGTAGGGGTCTTGCTTCATGCTTCTGCACATGGAAGTCCAGTTTTCCCAGCACCATTTGTTGGATAGACTGTCCTTACTCCAGGAATTGGTTTTGGATCCTTGATCAAATGTAAGTTGGCTGTAGATGTTTGAATTGATTTCTGGAGTTTCTATTCTGTTCCATTGGTCTCTCCATCTGTTTATGTACCAGTACCATGCTGTTTTGATTACAATTGATTCTTTTAACAAAAGCACAAAGTCTGTTCAATGAGGACATGAAATCTGCTTGACAGATGACTCTGGAAACCTTGATATCCATATGGAAAAAAAGGCTCCTGTAGGGTGTGGCACAGTTGGTAAAGCTGCTGCCTGCATCACCGGCATCCCATATGGTCACTGGTTCGAATCCCAGATGCTCCACTTTCAATCCAGCTCCCTTCTAATGTCCCTGGGAAAGCAACAGAGGATGGCCTAAGTGCTTGGGCTCCTGCACCCACATGGGAGACCTGAATGAAGCTACTGGCTCCTCACTTAAGCCTGGCCCAGGACCAGCTGTTGGGGCCATTTTGGGAGTGAACTAGTAGATGGGAGATCTCTCTTTATGCCTCTCCCTCTCTCTCTGTAGCTCTGTCTTTCAAATAAATAAGTAAATTTTTAAAATGTTATAAGTTTTTATCCTCAAAGGAAATATAAGGGATAATTATCTGACCTAATTTGTTCATAGTGTGTACATATGTTGAAATATTGTTTGTACTATACTCCATAAATTGTATGAGTATTTAATATTAATCTAGAATTTTAAAATAAATTAATTTAAAATCAATCTGAGATAGATCATAGACCTAAATATAATACTTAAGATATAAAGACTTTAGAAGAAAAGATAGAACAATATCTTCACAAGTTTGGAGTAGACAAAGATATATGAGGTGTGTATGAAACTCCAAGTATAGTGGACAAAATTATGCTTCATATATGGGCCTGTGAACCAGAAAAACCATTATTTGTTCCCAAAATACAATGCTGGAGCAAACATAGTTTCAAAGCAGAAAATGGAAGGATAAGAGGCTTTATCAATACCAAGCAATTTCAAAACCCAGTAAAATAAATTCCATTGAGTTTCAAGACTTAGGAAGATTTATCTGTGGCTGGAGACTCTATCTTCTGCATTGTTAGCTCTGATCTGTGGGCCTTAGCTCTGCAGTACCTTGACTCTGCCCTCTGCTACCCATGATTGGGGTCTCTACCTCTGCCTAATGCTACCAACTTTAAAAATGAACATGAATCTTAATACAAATTTGAACTCCTAAACACTGAAACTTAGATCCCTAGTACAAACCCTCCCATTAACCCCAGTAAAATCTTCAAAATGAACTATGACCCAAATCCCAACATAACATCAACACTAACCGAAATAATATACCCTAAAACTGAACTTGAACCTGATCTCAAAATCTGGATGCAAACCAAAACTTGCATCCCTAAACTCTAAAGATAAGCCCCAACCAGAGCCTGAGCTGGAGAATAAGACAATAAACTGAATTTTTTTTAAAAAAAGATTTATTTATTTATTTATTTATTTGAAAGTCGGAGAGGCAGAGAGAGAAAGAGAGAGGTCTTCCATCTGCTGGTTCACTCCCCAATTGGCCGCAATGGCCAGAACTGTGCCTATCTGAAGCCAGGAGTCAGGAGCTTCCTCTGGGGCTTCCCATGTGGGTGCAGGGGCCCAAGGACTTGGGCCATCTTCTACTGCTTTCCCAGGGCATAGCAGACAGCTGGATCAGAAGTGGAGCAGCTGGGTCTCAAACCAGTGCCCATATGGGAATGCTGGCACTGAAGGCAGCAGCTTTACCCACTATGCCACAGTACCAGCCTTAATAAACTGAATTTTGATATCACCACTTCTGGAACCCCAAGCCCATTCTCAACATTAACATTAAAACCATAACCATGGCTGGCGCCGCGGCTCAATAGGCTAATCCTCCACCTAGCGGCACCGGCACACCAGGTTCTAGTCCCGGTTGGGGCGCTGGATTCTTTCCCGGTTGTCCCCCTTCCAGGCCAGCTCTCTGCTGTGGCCCGGGAAGGCAGTGGAAGATGGCACAAATGCTTGGGCCCTGCACCCCATGGGAGACCAGGAGAAGCACCTGGCTCCTGCCTTAGGATCAGTGCGGTGTGCCGGCCGCAGCGTGCCAGCCTTGGCGGCCATTGGAGGGTGAACCAACGGCAAAAGGAAAACCTTTCTCTCTGTCTCTCTCTCTCACTGTCCACTCTGCCTGTCAAAAAAAAAAAAAAAAAAACATAACCATAATTGCTAAACCTGAACCTGAACCCCTAACCCTTAAAATTCAGCCCAAATCATATCCTGAGCTCCAATCCATATCTTCTTCAGAACCCCAACCTCAATCTTTGACTCTATCCTCCACTCTAATTCAACCACAAGCACAACCCAATCCAACCTTAGCTCTAGATCCAACCTTAGCTCTAGAACCAGCACTTGCCAAGCCGTGGCCTTAGCCGTGGTATGAGGCCTAGCCCAAGCAGGAGTCTGAAAACAAGCTTCCATCTGAACCACACCAAAATGCATTACAAATTATAGCAACACTATTTGTTGTAAAAATTTTTTCTCTTTTGAAATGCTTTTGCACTTGTTTTCAAATATTTATTTATTTATTTGAAAGGCAGAGCTACAGAGAGGCAGAGAGAGAGAGAGAGAGAAAGAGAGGTCTTCCATCCACTGGTTCACTCCCCAGATGGCCGCAATGGCAAGAGCTGGGCCAATCCAATGTCAGGGCCAGGAGCTTCCTCTAGGTCTCCCATGCAGGCATAGGGGTCCAAGGACTGGGCCATCTTCTACTGCTTTCCCAGGCCGTAGCAGAGAGCTAGATCAGAAGTAGAGCAGCTGGGACTTGAACTGGCACTCACATGGGATGCCAGCACTGCCAGCAGCAGCTTCACCTGCTATGCCACAGTGCTGGCCCCAGAAACCTAACTTTTGGTTTCATTGATTTTTCTGTTTTCAATTTCATTAATTTCTTTTTATTATTTCCTTCCTTCTACCTGATTGGATTTATTTTGCTCTTCTTTTTCTAGTTTCTTGAGATGGAGCTTATTATATATTTGAGGCCTTTCTTTTCTTTTTTAAAAAGATTTATTTTATTTATTTGAAAGGCAGAGTTACAGAGAGAGAGAGAGAGAGAGAGAGAGAGAGAGAGAGAGAGATCTTCCATCTGCTGGCTCATTCCCCAAATGGTGGCAACAGCTGGGGCCAGACCAGGCTAAAGCCAGGAGTAGGAGCTTCTTCCATGTCTCCCACATAGGTGCAGGGGCCCAAGGACTTAGGCCATCTGCTGCTGCTTTTCCAGGTGCTCCACCAGGGAGCTGGGTCAGAAGCAGAACAGCCAGGACTTTTTGAACCAGCACCCATATGGGGTGCTGGCATTGTAGGTGGCAGCCCAATATGTCATGCCACAATGCTGGCCCCAGACCTTTCTTCTTTTCTAGCATAGACATTTAATTCTATACATATCCTTCTAAACACTGTTTTAGTTGCATTGTAATTAGGATATTCTGTTTTCATTTTCATCTATTCAAAATATTTTCTAATATTTCCTTTTGAGATTGACTAAAGTAGCTGCAATTTCTTTAGTGTTCCCATCACACAGTACATACCTTTATAAATAGTGCTTTAGTACATAAACCTCCCTCAGATTATCCTAATTTGGGTAATTCATATGCTTCCTGTTTTGCGTGGTGTAGCCTTATTGGTATAGGTGCCCAAGTAAACTTTCCTGGATCATTTATCTATCTTTGCTGATTATAACAGTCAAATTATAATGAAAAGTCATTTATAGAACAGCCAAGAAAATGTAAATGCTGCCTACTGGATATTATTTGATTTTTAAGGAATTACTGTTAGTTATTTTTAGGTATAATTACATTATAGGTACAGCTTTAAAAACACTTGGTTATTAGATTTAATCTTGAGGTTGGAGTTGTGGTACAGCAGGTTGAGCTGCTACCTGTGATTCCAACATTCCATATGGGAGCACCGGGTTCAGTCCTGGCTTTTCTACTTCAGATCTAGCTCCCTGCTAATGCACCTGGGAAGACAGTGGAAGATGGCCCATGCACTTGGCCCCCTAAATCCACGTGAAGACCCAGATGGAATTCCAGATTCTTGGGTTCAGCATGGCTGGGCCCTAGCTGCTGTGGCCATTTGGGGAGTGAACAAGCATACAGAAATTCTCTTTCTCTCTGTCTCTCCCTCTGTGTCACTCTGCCTTTCAAACAAATAAAATAAATTTTTAATATATTTAATCTTAATCCCCTAAAGATAACTTCCTCATGATAACATAAATAATATGTTATGGTAGGTATGTACATCAAGGATTATATTCAAGATCTGAACTTATATCTCTCATTACTCTGTAGTTGTCCATTGTAATGTTTTGTCCTTGAAGATATTAAAATAGTCTACTTTGAGGTTAAAATGTTTGGGCAGTAAGGAGGTGTAGCCTACTTGGTCTAGGAAAGCCTTAGTAATACTGTAATATGATATGGAATGGAATTTTTTTCTCATCTCAAAGTTTTGGCTAAGGCATCAAAACTAAGAAGAATGAATGAAACATGCCCACGCATTCTTAAAAAGAGTGCTATGACACCCATTAAAGAAATCTAAACTGGTGCAGCAGTCATTTCCCATATAGACAATGTAAGAGATGATTAGTAATCTATTGAGATAATTCATCATTTGAAATGAATACATAATTCAAGAAAGGATTTTTTATGGAGAACTGGGATTGAGGAGGGAAAAGGTACTTCCCTTCACAAGCCAACTGAGGTGATCTCCTGGAGAGTACCTGGAAGATACTGAAGAGTTGAGGAAGAAGGGAAATCTGCCATCTACTGTCCTGTCTAGATGTTTATTAAACTTCAGAATTATGGGTCATGATGTTGTCTGCACTTCAGCAGAGGAGATAAAGAGACAGAGAGATCAGATATTATTCTTATGATAACCTACTTACACCTTCAAGAAATGTGAGGTAAAATTAAGCATTGAGACTGCTTTCTGCTTATTCCCGAGAGAATTCTGTTACTGCAAGGATGATTAGAGAATCTGTGACAGAAAGATGAAGCAGAATAAGCCAGAAATTGATTGAACTGCATTCCCATCATTTGGCAGAGGAACATTTTCCCCCTCACCTTAAATGAATACAGCAGTGAAACCATCTGGATTTGAGTCACCTTGAAATGACTATACCAAAAGACTGACTGATTCTACACTGTTTAAGGGATGAGGTATTAACTTCTTCATATTAATGGGTTACCTGTGCATAGTTTGAGAAAAATCTTATAACTTCAGAAAATTCCCTGAGGCCAAAAATTGGAAATGCATAGTGGGTGCCATTGAAATCACAGTTAGGGTGAGGGTATGTAACATGGGACAGAGAAAGTGCCTTCTATACTATTCCACACAGCATATTTGAAAGCAGTAATGCGAAAAATGAGCTATTTCATGATTTTGTACTTCTGAATCTTAATTATTAAGAAAATTAGTCACATCACCAATGTACTGATTGTTTCTCTTAGAAAGCAGGACATTTTATCTGTTTTGTTCACTGCTGAAGCCACAGTGCCTAGGACAATGTCTAGGTCATAATAGACAAAAAATATCTGTTGAAATAAAGAATGAATCATTCTGAGATCATAATTATAGTAGTTACAGATTTTGTCTGCTCCCCCGCCATTACTTCTCCATATTACCCAGTGTCACTTTAAATTCCAACAATAACCGGTACTTGTAAGAACTTACTTCCATCACTCTACAAGACGGGAGAAAGAAAGTTTTATATAAGGCTAGCTGATCTTGTATAAAAGTTTGACCACAATGGGAAGGGACAGTATGGATTTGGTAGTTAAACTAAGTTGAGAAAGTTATATGAAAAATCTTATATGAACCTTAAATGAAATGATCCATAGAACAGTCTATACTTCTATTATTTATTGTGTTACACTTTATGATAATTGCTCATCACTCATTTAAATATGATTTTGTTGAGTGCAGGACTCACTTGTGTCTTACTCATTGCTCTATGCTGAGTACTTAGCACAGTGTATGGCACATAAATGGACTGACTTATGAAGTTGATCAAAGGATATAATATTTCTATTGTATTTTATTGGCAATTTATTTATTTTGATATCTGGTTCTATTTTGAGCCACCTGCTAGCAACTGACTAAATGTTTGAGGGTCTACGAGAGCAGGTCAGTGCAGATCCCTACAGAGGACAGAGGGACAGTTCTTTTTGCTCCATCTCCATACTATGCCAACTCTCTTACTTTTAAACTTATCATTAGTACTTTAATTTGCTTAAATATACTGTGCTGAGCTAAGTTGTCATATTTCATATGAAGATTTCTCATTTCAGACAGAAAATGGACACTTTATCCCTTCAAAATATTGTAAGACTTTAAAGTCCCAAACTCAAAGAAGAGATGCCTGTCTTAGGTGACAAATCATTAAAGTGGTTATCTATGAAAAGGGAGAGTTATTTTGAATGCTGGGTTGTGATGAAGAGGGGTATTTACTTTTTCCCCTATATATTTCTGTATTTTTCAATGTCCCTTTTTAAGAGTTTTAAAATATGTAGTTGGAATTACCAAAAAGTATAAAGAGTTCTTGTGTATCCTTCACTCAGTTTCTAGCACAATAATAAACCATGAAATTGACACTGGTACCATTCACAGAGATTATTCAACTTTCACTAGTTTTATGCATATTAATTTATGCATGTGTAGTTCTATGAAATTTTATCACATGTGTAGATTTGACTGCCACCATAACCAAGATACAGAACTATTCTGTCATCTGAAGACTTTCTTATACTATTTTTATTTCGATTTACTTTTACAATGTACAAATATTTATGCATTTCTTGTATGACTAAAATTGGTAATAAAATCATCACTACTCAAAAAGGAAGAAGCAAAATATTTGAGACAGAAAAGAAGAAATGTTGCATTTTTCTATTAGTTTGGTAAGGGAAGAGAATAAAGAAAGGGTGAGGAAGGAACACTTGGACAAATAAATGTAAGAAACAAAAATGCAAGAATTTTATTTCTAGCTTTTCAGTTGTTTCTGGTGTCCCTTTATACTATTTTTATATTTTTTTATGTGAAAGGGTAAAACAGGCCGGCGCCACGGTTCAATAGGCTAATCCTCCACCTAGCGGCGCCGGCACACCGGGTTCTAGTCCCTGTCGGGGCGCTGGATTCTGTCCCGGTTGCCCCTCTTCCAGGCCAGCTCTCTGCTGTGGCCCAGGAAGGCAGTGGAGGATGGCCCAAGTGCTTGGGCCCTGCACCCCATGGGAGACCAGGAGAAGCACCTGGCTCCTGCCTTCGGATCAGCGCGGTGCGCCGGCCGCAGCACGCCAGCCTTGGCGGCCATTGGAGGGTGAACCAATGGCAAAAGGAAGACCTTTCTCTCTGTCTCTCTCACTATCCACTCTGTCAAAAAAAAAAGGGGGGGGGGCGGGGTACAACAATGGATTTGTTGAACCACAAGAGGGAGGCCTTGTACTGTGTGTGTGTATTTCTTGTATTCATTTCCTATGGAGTTTTTGATTGTCCTCCTTAATAAATGTTTGCCTGTTGAAATAGCTGAAATCAACTTTCCTAGTTCTGTCTGTAGCATCCCTGTCCTTTAGTATTGTAAGTGTGAGCTCTATTAACTTAAGAATGAGTAACAGGCAATTTGAAATTTCCCTGAGAATTTGTGATATTTTGATAATGAACATAAAGTGGACAATCTGATTTTCCACGTGCATATTGATTTCATTTAAAGAAATAGACAGCCAATTTTGAAGTTATGCTATGAAACACAATCCAGTAAGTGTTTGATTTTAAAAATATTGTAGTTACCATTGACCTTGAATGAATGTTTTAGTTACCATTGGCTTTGAATGAATGTACTCATCTCTAAGGACTTGGGTAAGCCTGAATGAAATAGAATATGTAAAAAGTTAGGAGTTCTCTGGAGAAAAATGCTACACCAACAGAACATTTTGTATCATTACCAGTTTATGTTGTTTGGTCTGAAAAATTGTACTGATAAGAAAAAGATTTTTATCTACTAGACTTTTCAAATGATCACATCTTGAAGATAAATATGTAACTTTTCCAAAAGCAAAGGATTTACTAAAATGCCTAGTGGAATAGAGATACTAGAAGTTAATACATGCATCTGCAGCTAATTGGTCTTTGATAAAGATACCAAAGACACGTGCAGGAGATAGGACAGTATTCACTAAATGGTACTGGGAAAACTGGACATTCATATGCAAATGATTGAAGCTTAATCCCTAACTCTTAATCAATACAAAAATCAACTCAAAACTTATGAAAGATATAAATGTAAGACATGAAACTATGAAATTTCTGGAAGAAAACAGTATAAATACTCCAACATATTGGTGTTGGCAAGGTTTTTTCAATAAGGCCCCCAAAACACAGGCAACAGAAGTAGAACTAGAAAAATAGGATTATATCAAACTAAGATTTTGCACAGCAAGGGAAAGGATCACAGAGTGAAGAGATAACTGATTGAATAATGGAAAATATTTACAAACTATGCATCTGACAAAGGATTAATATCCAGAGTATATAAATAACTCAAAAAAACTCAACAACAGCAGATAGTCCAGCTAAGAAATGGTCAAAAGATCTTAGTAGATATTTCTCAGAAGAAGAAATACAGATGACAACAAATATATTAAAAAATGCTCAATATCACTAGCCATGAGGGAAATTCAGCTCAAAATTACAATGAAGTATCATCTCACTCCAGTTAAAATGACTATTATCAAAAAGACAAAATATAACAAATGCTGGCAAAGATGTGGAGAAAAGGGAACCCTTACACACTGTTGGTGGGAATGCAAATTAGCAGAGCCATTATGTAGAACAGTATGAAGATTCCTCAAAAAACTAAAAATAGATTTACCATATGACTCAACTATCCCATTTCTGGGTACATAGCTGAAAGAAACAAAATCAGCACATAAAAGAGCTACTTGCACTCTGATGTTCATTGCAGCACTATTCATAATAGTCAAGATATGGATCAACCTAGATGACCATTAATTGAGGAATGAATAAAGAAAGTGATATAGATATGCAATGGAATGTTGATCCATAGAAAGAAAGAAATCCTGACATTTGCAGCAAAATGAATGGAATTGAAGAGCATTAAATGAAATAGCCAGACACAGAAATATGATATATTCTCTTTCATATGTGGAAGTTAAAAAACATAGTCAATCTGAACTTAGAAAATAGATTATTAGAGTTTGGGAAAGGGACACAGAGGAAAGTTGGGTAATGGGTACCAAAATACAGATAGAAATAATAAGTTCCAGTGTTCCATAACACAGTGTGGTGATTATAGTTCACAACGTATATATATTTTTAAAGAACTGGAAGTGAGGAGCTAGTAGGCTCCAGACACAAATAAAAGATAAGGAAATGGAAACACTAGTTGTCTAGTTTGACTGGTTTACATTTTGTGTATTGTTGAAATATTGTACTGTACCACATAAAAATGTAGAAATATTATGCATTAATTAAAAATTTAAATAAGATAATGCAAAAATCTATCAATTAAGTTTTACTGTGGCAAGAAGGAAGATGGTATAGATTGATGTGACAATTATGGGAAAATATTTTGTGAAGTGAGAAAGGAAATAAGGCTCTGGAATTTTCATTTGGTTAGCTTTGGTAATATTCAAGAAAAAAGATCTGAAGCACTGAGGAATTCATCTGTCTTGATTCCAATCAATCTTTGTTATGTGACATTCGTCACTACCTTATGATGTCTAGATCCTCTTGCTTTCTTACGATTGCATTCTTATCATGTGTTCTCATCATTGTGTAAGATGAATGCAGCTACTGCCTAGATCAGTTTTTATCCCATAGTTGACCCTTAATAAATACTTGCTGAATAAATAAATGAATTTGTGCACAGTTAGCCACAGTCATGTTCCTTGTCCTTTCCCAGTCTTTATTTACTCTTATCAAGTGCACTATCAAGTAGGGGAAGAATAATATAAAGGGAATAAAACTGTGTTTGAGAACTAAAGACATTTTTTAAGTGCTAGAATCTGTCTTTTGTTCAATTAACTTTATACACATATGATTAACTCTATGATAAGTAAAGAGTTCAACAAATAGTAAGAAAAAAATTGTTCCTCAACAGTCAAGACAAGGGTTGTTCAGAGTCATTGCTTCTCAACATGTCAATTTCACTTCTACAAATTGCCTTTTAGGTGCTCTATTAGTTAGCACAGGTCACAGAGAACATATGGTATTTGTCCCTTTGAGACTGGCTTATTTCACTAAGTATGATGTTTTCCAGTTTCTTACATTTTGTTGTGAATGAGTGGATTTCATTTTTGTTTGCTTGTTTTTACTGCTGTAGTATTCTATGGTCTACATATCCCATAATTTCTTTATCCAGTCTTCAGTTTTTGGGCATTTGGGTTGATTTCATGTCTTAGCTATTGTGAATTTAGCTGCAATAAATGTGGAGGTACAGATAACTCTTTCATATGCTGATTTCATTTCCTTTGGGTAAATTCCAAGGAGTGGGATGGCTAGGTCATATGGTAGGCCTATATTAAGATTTCTGAGGTACTCCATACTGTCTTCCATATTGGATTTACCAGTTTACATTCCCACCAACAGTGGATTAAGTACCTTTTCCCCCACATCTTTGCCAGAATTTGTTGTTTGTTGATTTCTGTATGAGAGCCATTTTAATGGGAGTGAGGTGAAACCTCATTGTGGTTTTGACTTGCATATCCCTGATGGCTAGTGATCTTGAGCATTTTTTCATTTGTCTGTTGGCCATTTGAATTTCCTCTTTTGAAAAATGTCTATTTAGGTCCTTGGCCCATCTCTTAAATGGGTTGTTTGTTTTGTTGTTGAGTTTCTTGATCTCTATATATTTTGGTTATTAATCCTTTTTTTAAAAAAAGATTTATGTATTTACTTGAAAGTCAGACTTATACAGGGGGGGGGGAGGGAGAGAGAGAGAGAGAGAGAGAGAATGGTCTTCCATCTACTGGTTCACTCCCCAGTTGGTGGAAACAGCCAGAGCTGTGCTGATCTAAAGCCAGGAGCCAGGAGCTTCTTCTGGGTCTTCCACGTGGGTGCAGGGGCCCAAGGACTTGGGCCATCTTCCACTGCTTTCCCAGGCCGTAGGAGAGAGCTGGATCAGAAGTGGGACAGCTGGGACTCGAACCAGTGCCCATATGGGATGCCGGCACTTCAGGTGGTGGCTTTACCTGCTACGCCACAGCTCCGGCCCCTGGTTATTAATTCTGAAGCCAAGACATAGTGACAAAAAATGTCCTACATGAAGGGCCTCTATGGGTCAGATCCCAGTGGAAAGAAGTGGTCATCAAAGAAGGATGTACTTTTCTCTGAAGGGAGGAGAGAATTTCCACTTTGCTTATGGCCATGTCTAAATACTGACGGAGCTTGTGGATTCAAAAGGCTTCCATAGCCTAGGCAGCTCATGTCAAGAGACTTGGATGGTCACTGACATCATGCATAATAGTGTTAATTGTTAAATTCATTTTTTCAAATATTAACAACAGGAGTCACTGTGCACTAGCTTACCATGTAGGACCTCTGTTGTACTAGGGGAGTTAGAGTAAACCTGTTTCCAAAGATTTATTCCATTTTAGTGTATTAAGTGGAGGAAATTTTTATGTCTCATAAGTTTTAGTTATGCCAAATTGTCGAAATTCACTGCTTGTTTTCTTAGGTGCTTCTTTTAATTAATAGTAAAACTTGTTCCCAAAGACTTACTTTCTTTTAATGTATTAAGTGGAGGGTATTCTTTGTTTTTCATAAACTACAGTTATGTCTAAGTGCTTACAAAAGATGTATCATTCTTGGGTGATTCTTTAAAGTTAATTACATTTCTCAAAATAAAAGAAGTGAAATTAACCTGGAGATGCAATGACTTTGAAAAGCCCTTGTCTTGAGCACAATTTTGGTGGAGCAGAGCCAAGATGGTGGAATAGTGAGGGCGCGCACCGATAGTCTGGGAAAAGATAGTTTAATAAAAGTGGAGTTACTGTAGCCTCAGGAAAAGACTCAGGAAAAAATTGCAGAGGAAACTCTTCCGGATCTAGTGGATGAGACACGGAGGACCTACGGGGAGAGCAAGGTCGCCCACCGTGTGGAAGCCGAGCCGCGGGAGCCGAGCCGCCGCAGAAGCGGAGCCACAGAGTCTGCGTGCCAGCGCTGGAAGGGGAGGTGAGACAAAAACCCCGGTAACCCGAGACATTGGTGGGGAAAGGCAGAAAGAGCCTAGAGGGAATGAGGCCTGAAGCCCCACTGGGGAAAGTTCACCAGGCTGACTGGAGGAGAGAAAAAAACGAATAAATAAGGGGAACCGGCATGGACATTAGCTTCTCTCTCCACTCACCTTACAAAGCCGAGCAAGACAAAGAGCAGGCGCCATTTTACGTATGTAAAGCAGCGCCCGCCATTAGCCAAGCAGAAAAACCTGACTCTAGTGGGGAGAAATAACAGGAGGTTAAGACCTAGTGAAAGTGTGGAGCTAACGAACTGAGACTGTGAAAATCTGAGGGGGAGCGAGAGAACTCACCAAGTACACAAACTCGGTAACCTGGGCAACCTGGTGAGAGACTGCAGAGAAATTTGAGACCACACTGAGGGCTGCATAAACTCTTTGTGTGGTCCCAGGGTTAAGCAGACGAATACCCACAGGAGCCAGATATCATACATCAACTACCCTCAATTACACTCAGCTGTGTGGAATTAAGTCCCAATTGAGTACAAAAAAAAAAAAAAAGAGAGAGAGAGAGAGCGAGTGAGCAAGAGAACAATCTGGGTGAGTCACCTTTTGCACACCCTTTACCCTGAAGAACCAAACAGAGCTCTCTGGCCACACCCATCACAGCCTCTAAGGATCCATCAAAAGCAGACAGTCCACTTAATCTAGAGTCACAGTATAACGAGAAAAAACACCACACTGAAAAAACCAAAGAATATCTCCAATATGCCAAACAACAAATGCAGAAACCAAGGTGACAAGAACAAGGAAGACACTATGATGCCCCCAAATGAAAAAGACACCCCAATTCAAGATCATGAAGCTGATGAGACAGAAGAAATGCAAGAAGCAGATCTCAAAAAATTGATAAGAACATTAAGAAGTTCTCAAAAACAAATTCTTGAACTACAGAAATCCTTAATGGACAAGATAGAAAATCTCTTTCGCGAAAATGAAATATTAAGGAGGAATGAAACAACTAGTAGAACAGGAAACTGTGATAGTGAAGAGAAATCAAAATGAAATGAAGAGCTCAATAGATCAAATGACAAACACATTAGAGAGCTTTAAAAACAGAATGGGTGAAGCAGAAGAGAGAATATCAGACTTAGAAGATAGAGCACAGGAAAGGATACAGTCAAACCAAAGAAAAGAAGAGGAAATTAGAAATCTAAAAAATATTGTGGGGAATCTACAGGATACTATTAAAAAAACCAACATTCGGGTTCTAGGAGTTCCTGAAGGCATGGAGAAGGAGAAAGGATTAGAAGGCCTTTTTAGTGAGATATTAGCAGAAAATTTCCCAGGTTTGGAGAAGGACAGAGACATCCTAGTACAGGAAGCTCATAGAACCCCTAATAAACATGACCAAAAGAGATCCTCACCACGACACGTTGTAATTAAACTCACCGCAGTGAAACATAAAGAAAAGATCCTAAAATGTGCAAGAGAGAAACATCAGATTACTCTCAGAGGATCTCCAATCAGACTCACAGCTGACTTCTCATCAGAAACCCTACAAGCTAGGAGGGAATGGCGAGACATAGCCCAGGTACTAAGAGAGAAAAACTGCCAGCCCAGAATATTATATCCTGCAAAGCTCTCATTTGTGAATGAAGGTGAAATAAAGACCTTTCACAGCAAACAGAAATTGAAAGAATTTGTCGCCACTCGTCCAGCCCTGCAAAAGATGCTTAAAGATATGTTACACACAGAAACACAAAAACACGGTCATCAATATGAAAGAAGGTAAACGAAGGAAACCTCACAGCAGAAGATCACAGGAAGTTCAAAACATATATTAGAAAATATCTTTGGCAAATGGCGGGGCAAAGTTACTACTTATCAATAGTCACATTGAACGTTAATGGCCTGAACTGTCCAGTTAAAAGACACCGATTGGTTGATTGGGTTAAGGAACAAAACCCACCTATGTGCTGCTTACAAGAAACACATCTTTCCAACAAAGATCCATACAGCCTGAAAGTGAAAGGCTGGAAAAAGATATACCATGCCAACAGAAATGAAAAAAGAGCGGGCATAGCCATCTTAATATCGGACAACATAAACTTTACCACAAAAACTGTTAGGTGAGACAAAGAGGGGCACTATATAATGATTAAGGGATCAATTCAACAAGAAGATATAATGATTATCAATGTATATGCACGTAATTACAGGGCACCGGTTTATTTAAAAGATTTGTTAAGGGACTTAAAGGGAGACTTAGACCCCAATACAATAGTACTGGGGGACTTCAATACTCCACTCTCAGAAATAGACAGATCAACAGGACAGAAGATCAACTAGGAGACAGTAGATTTAAACGACACTATAGCCCAAATGGATCTAACAGATATCTACAGAACTTTTCATCCTACAGCTAAAGATTTTACATTCTTCTCAGCAGTACATGGAACCTTCTCTAGGATTGACCACATACTAGGCCATAAAGCAAGTCGCAGCAAATTCAAAAGAATTAGAATCATACCATGCAGCTTCTCAGACCATAAAGGAATGAAGTTGGAAATTAGCAACTCAGGAATCCCTAGAGCATACGCAAACACATGGAGATTGAACAACATGCTCCTGAATGAACAGTGGGTCATAGAAGAAATTAAAAGAGAAATCAAAAATTTTCTGGAAGTAAGTGAGGGTAACAGCACAACATACCAAAACTTATGGGACGCAGCAAAAGCAGTGTTAAGAGGAAAGTTTATATCAATAGGTGCCTACATCAAGAAATTGGAAAGGCACCAAATAGATGAGCTATCAATTCACCTCAAGCATCTAGAAAACCTACAGCAAACCAGACCCAAATCTAGTAGGAGAAGAGAAATAATTAAAATCAGAGAAGAAATCAACAGGATTGAATCCAAAAAAACATTACAAAAAATCAGCCAAACGAGGAGCTGGTTTTTTGAAAAAATAAACAAAATTGACACCCCATTGGCCCAACTAACTAAAAAAAGAGGAGAAAAGACCCAAATCAATAAAATCAGAGATGAAAAAGGAAACGTAACAACAGACACCACAGAAATAAATTGAATCTTCAGAAATTACTACAAGGACTTGTATGCCAGCAAACAGGGAAACCTATCAGAAATGGATAGATTCCTGGACACATACAACCTACCTAAATTGAACCAGGAAGACATAGAAAACCTAAACAGACCCATAACTGAGACAGAAATTGAAACAGTAATAAAGGCCCTCCCAACAAAGAAAAGCCCAGGACCAGATGGATTCACTGCTGAATTCTACCAGACATTTAAAGAAGAACTAACTCCAATTCTTCTCAAACTATTCAGAACAATCGAAAAAGAGGGAATCCTCACAAATTCTTTCTATGAAGCCAGCATCACCTTAATTCCTAAGCCAGAGAAAGATGCAGCATTGAAAGAGAATTACAGACCAATATCCCTGATGAACATAGATGCAAAAATCCTCAATAAAATTCTGGCCAATAGAATGCAACAACACATCAGAAAGATCATCCACCCAGACCAAGTGAGATTTATCCCTGGTATGCAGGGATGGTTCAACATTCGCAAATCAATCAATGTGATACACCACATTAACAGACTGCAGAAGAAAAACCATAGGATTATCTCAATAGATGCCGAGAAAGCATTTGATAAAATACAACACCCTTTCATGGTGTTGTATTTGGTATGAAAGGAACATTCCTCAATATAATCAAAGCAATTTATGAAAAGCCCACAGCCAGCATCCTATTGAATGGGGAAAAGTTGGAAGCATTTCCACTGAGATCTGGCACCAGACAGAGATGCCCACTCTCACCACTGCTATTCAATATAGTTCTCGAAGTTTTAGCCAGAGCCATTAGGCAAGAAAAAGAAATTAAAGGGATACAAATTGGGAAGGAAGAACTCAAACTATCCCTCTTTGCAGATGATATGATTCTTTACTTAGGGGACCCAAAGAACTCTACTAAGAGACTGTTGGAACTCATAGAAGATTTTGGCAAAGTAGCAGGGTATAAAATCAATGCACAAAAATCAACAGCCTTTGTATACACAGGCAATGCCACGGCTGAGGAAGAACTTCTAAGATCAATCCCATTCACAATAGCTACAAAAACAATCAAATACCTTGGAATAAACTTAACCAAGGACGTTAAAGATCTCTACGATGAAAATTACAAAACCATAAAGAAAGAAATAGAAGAGGATACCAAAAAATGGAAAAAATATTCCATGCTCATTAATTGGAAGTATCAATATCATCAAAATGTCCATTCTCCTAAAAGCAATTTATACATTCAATGCAATACCAATCAAAATACCAAAGACATTCTTCTCAGATCTGGAAAAATGATGCTGAAATTCAGGTGGAGGCACAGGAGACCTCGTATAGCTAAAGCAATCTTGTACAACAGAAACAAAGCTGGAGGCATCACAATACCAGATTTCAGGACATACTACAGGGCAGTTGTTATCAAAACAGCATGGTACTGGTACATAAACAGATGGAGAGACCAATGGAATAGAATAGAAACACCAGAAATCAATCCAAACATCTACCGCCAACATATATTTAAACAAGGATGTAAAACCAATTCCTGGAGTAAGGACAGTCTGTTCAATAAATGGTGCTGGGAAAATTGGATTTCCACGTGCAGAATCATGAAGCAAGACCCCTACCTTTCACCTTACTCAAAAATTCACTCAACATGGATTAAAGACTTAAATCTATGACCAACACCATCAAATTATTAGAGAGCATTGGAAAAACCCTGCAAGATATAGGTACTGGCAAAGACTTCTTGGAAAACACCCCAGAAGCACAGGCAGTCAAAGCCAAAATTAACAATTGGGATTGCATCAAATTGAGAAGTTTCTGTACTGCAAAAGAAACAGTCAGGAAAGTGAAGAGGCAACCGACAGAATGGGAAAAAATATTTGCAAACTATGCAACAGATAAAGGGTTGACAACCAGAATCTACAAAGAAATCAAGAAACTCCACAACATCAAAACAAACAACCCACTTAAGAGATGGGCCAAGGACCTCAACAGACATTTTTCAAAAGAGGAAATCCAAATGGCCAACAGGCACATGAAAAAATGTTCAAGGTCACTAGCAATCAGGGAAATGCAAATCAAAACCACAATGAGGTTTCACCTCACCCCGGTTAGAATGGCTCACATTCAGAAATCCACCAACAACAGATGCTGGCGAGGATGTTGGGGAAAAAGGGACACTAATCCAGTGTTGGTGGGAATGCAAACTGGTTCAGCCACTATGGAAGTCAGTCTGGAGATTCCTCAGAAACCTGAAGATAACCCTGCCGTTCGACCCAGCCATCCCACTCCTTGGAATTTACCCAAAGGAATTTAAATTGGCAAACAGAAAAGCAGTCTGCACATTAATGTTTATTGCAGCTCAATTCACAATAGCTCAGACCTGGAATCAACCCAAATGCCCATCAACAGTAGACTGGATAAAGAAATTATGGGACATCTACTCTGTAAAATACTATGCAGCAGTCAAAAACAATGAAACCTGGTCATTTGCAACAAGATGGAGGAATCTGGAAAACATCATGCTGAGTGAATTAAGCCAGGCCCAAAGAGACAAATATCGTATGTTCCCCCTGATCGGTGACAACTAACTGAGCACCAAATGGGAAACTTGTTGAAGTGAAATGGACACTATGAGAAACAGTGACTGATCAGTTCTTGTCCTGACTGTTGATGTACAATGTAATACTTTATCCATTTTAGTTTTTTGTTGTTGTTGTTCTAGTACTATTGGCTGAACTCTGTAATTAACACACAATTATTCTTAGGTGTTTAAATTTTAACTGAAAAGTGATCCCTGTTAGGAATTTGGCAAACATTATGCTGAGTGAAATAAGCCGGTTCCAAAGGGACAAATATCATATGTTTCCCTGATTGGTGACAACTATGAGCAGCAAAAAGGAAACCTGTTAAAATGAGATGAACACTATGAGAAATGATGACTTGATCAGCCCTTACCCTGACTGTTGATGAGCAACTTAATATGTTATCCCTGTTAGTATTTTTTTTGTTTGTTCTACTTAATACTTTTGGTTGAATACTATAATCAATACACAGTTATTCATAAGTGTTGAAACTTCACTGAAAAGTGATCGCTGTTAAATATAAGAGTGGGAGTAAGAGAGGGAAGAGATGTGCAATTTGGGACATGCTCAAGCTGACTTGCCCCAAACGGTGGAGTTAGAAACATACCAGGGGATTCCAATTCATTTTTTTTTTTAATTTTGAAATTTGTATTTATTAAAGTTTTCTATTGAAAAATGTAAAAAAAAATAACCAGTAGCCAGAAACTCAATCTAGGTCTTCCTTGTGGGTGACAGGGACCCAACTATTTGAGCCATCAATTACTTGTGTTGTCACCTGCTGCCCCCCAGGGCATGCAGTAACAGGAAGCTGGAATCAACAACAGAGCCAGGACTCAAACCCAGGTACTCTGATACAAGTCGTTGGCATCCCAATTGGCAGCTTTTTTGTTTGTTTTAAGATTTATTTGAAAGAGCTGGGGTGGGGGGGATATCTTCCACCTACAGGTTTATTCCCTAAATGACTGAAATGGAGCCAGGAGCTTAATCCAGGTCTCCCACGTGGGTGCAGGGGCCCAAGCACTTGGGCCATCATCCATTGCCTTCCCAGGAGCGTTAGCAGGGAGCTGGATTGGAAGTGGAGCAGCCAGGACTCAAACTAGCGCTCTTACATGGGATGCCAGCATCGTGGGCAGCAGCTTCACTGGCTACAAAATGGTGCTGGACTCCCAGATGGCATCTTTTTTTTTAAGTTTTATTTAGTGAATATAGATTTCCATAGTACAGCTTATGCATTACATTGGCTTCCCCCTCCAATGACTTCCCTCCCACCTGCAACCCTCCCCTTTCCCGCTAACTCTCCCCTTCAATTCACATCAAGATTCATTTTCAATTTTCTATATATACAGAAGATCAGTTTAGTATTCATTAAGTAAAGATTTCAACAGTTTTCACCCACATAGAAACAAAAAGTGAAAAATACTGTTTGAGTACTCGTTATAGCATTAAATCTCAGTGTACAGCACATTAAGGACAGAGATCCTACATGAGGAGTAAGTGCACAGTGACTCCTGTTGTTGACTTAACAAATTGACACTCTTGTTTATGGCATCAGTAATCTCCCTATGCTCCAGTCATGAGTTTCCAAGGCTATGGAAGCCTTTTGAGTTCACCGACTCTGATCATATTTAGACAAGGCCATGGTCAAAGTGGAAGTTCTCTCCTCCCTTCAGAGAAAGGTACCTCCTTCTTTGAAGACCTGTTCTTTCCACTGGGATCTCACTCGTGGAGATCTTACATTTAGGTCCTTTTTTTTTTTTTGCCAGAGTGTCTTGGTTTCCATGCCTGAAATACTCTCATGGGCTTTTCAGCCGGATCCGAATGCCTTTAGGGCTGATTCTGAGGCCAGAGTGCTGTTTAGGACATCCGCCATTCTATGAGTCTGCTGTGTATCTCGTTTAGGGGATTCCAATTCAATCCCATCAAGGTGGCATGTACCAATGCCATCTCACTAGTCCTAGTGATCAATTTCTGTTCACAATTGATCATAATGATAGGACTAAGAGCCAAAGGGATCACATAAACAAGACTAGTGTCTGCAAATACTAACTGATAGACTAAAAAACGAGAAAACGATCCAACATGGGAAGCGAGATACACAGCAGGCTCATAGAATGGCAGATGTCCTAGACAGCACTCTAGCCTCAGAATCAGCCCTTAAGGCATTCAGATCCCGCTGAAGAGCCCATGAGAGTATTTTAGGCATGTAAAGCCAAGACACTCTGGCAAAAAAAATGACCTAAATGAAAGATCTCCGCGAGTGAGATCCCAGTGGAAAGAACAGGTCATCAAAGAAGGAGGTACCTTTCTTTGAAGGGAGGAGAGAACTTCCACTCTGACTATGGCCTTGCCTAAATATGATCAGAGTCGGTGAACTCAAAAGGCTTCCATAGCTTTGGCAACTCATGACTAGAGCCTAGGGTGTTTACTGATGTCATAAACAAGAGTGTCAATTTGTTAAGTCAACAACAGGAGTCACTGTGCACTTACTCCTCATGTAGGATCTCTGTCCTTAAGGTGCTGTACATTGAGATTTAATGCTATAATGAGTACTCAAATAGTATTTTTCACTTTTTGTTTCTATGTGGGTGAAAACTGTTGAAATCTTTACTTAATGAATACTAAACTGATCTTCTGTATATATAGAAAATTGAAAATGAATCTTGATGTGAATGGAAGGGGAGAGGGATCGGGACAGGGGAGGGTTGCGGGTGGGAGGGAAGTTATGGGGAGGGGGAAGCCGATGTAATCCGTAAGCTGTACTATGGAGATTTATATTCATTAAATAAAAGCTAAAAATGAAGAAAAGCCCTTGTCTTTTATGTTGAGAAAGTTTTTTTTCCATACAAATTGTTGAACTCTTTACTTCCTATAGACTTAATATTCTATGTGTAAAGTTAATTAAAAATAGATCTTAGTATCAAATAGGATTGGGAATAGAAGAGGGTGGAAGAAGAGGAGTGGGAGTGTGGGTGGGAGGGCAAGCACGTTGAAAGAATCACTATATTCCTAAAGTTGTACTTATGAAATGCGTGAAGTTTGTGTTCCTTAAACAAAAGATTTCTTTGGAAAAAAAAAGAATCTGTCATTAATAGTTGCTTCTCCTCTCTGTAAATCAGTTCAGAGAGGGATTGGACACTTGGAGATTCTGATGGTGGTGTGGGCAATCAGGGGTTTGGCCTCATTACATTAGAACTTGCACAATCTAAGACCACCTTTGTGCTTCACCAACTCAGTCCATGCCCATATCACTGGAGATGTACCCAGTGGCTGAATAGCCTCTCTGTACCCAGTGAAGACCCATGGGAGAAACAGCTGCTGGCCATACTCCTCCCCAGTCCAGCTTCTTCAAGGTATCCAGATCATAGGCCTGAATTCCAGCAGGAGCCACTACTGCACTTCTGCCAAGAGTTCAATCGAATGAGTGACACAGTCTTGAACGAAGCACCAGAATTCTTCCACAGTGATGAGAAATCCATACCAGGCTGTCCTGGCTAAAAGCATTATTGTGTTTTCTCTTCTTTCCTGCCTGTTTCCTCTAGACTCACGTTATACTTTCTTTGCAAAAAATTCCTTCTTGATTACAACAACCAGACTTGTTCTTTTGCTCTTGAAAGTATCCCCTCTGTTTATGGCAGGCACTATTGATAGCCCATCTAAGAGCTGTTCCCCTTCCCTTTGTTGCTAACTCCCAGGTTTTCATTTGTTTATATGTCCTCCTGGCCCAAGTATATAGTTAGCTTCATTCCCTCCTTGGGTGATCAGTCTTGTGACCCAGCTCTGGCTAGAAACCTGGGGCAGAGGTACGGGGGAATGGGGGGAGGAACTGCTAGAAGTATCTGGGAAAGCTGTTCCTCCCAGATTGTGCCCCAGTCCTCTTTCTTCCTGTTTGAGAAGCTTCCCTGTGAGAAGGGAAGCTGCAACCATCTTGCTACCATGAGGGAAAATAGCAGCAGCCCTGAAGAAGGCAGAGAGAAATTAAAAAAAAAATGGGATGGAGCGAGACATCTGTTTTAAAAACGCATGATTCACACACAAAGCTGAAACCTTCTCTGTATGTTCAATTCTAATCTCAGGTAGGAATGAGTTAAGAAGCCCCAAACTGGCTGGCACTGTGGCATAGAGGGTTGAGCCTCTGCCTCCTGTGCCGGCATCCCATATAGGTGTCAGTTCTAGTCCTGGCTGCTCCACTTCCGATACAGCTCCCTGCTAGTGTGCCTGAGAAAGCAATAGAGGATGACCCAAGTCCTTGAGCCCCTGCACTCATCTGGGAGACCCGGATGGAGCTCCTGATTCCTGGCTTTGGACTGGGCCTACACCCTACCATTGCAGCCGTTTGTAGAGTGAACCACTGGATGGAAGATTCCTCTCTCTCTCTGCTTTTCAAACAAACAAACAAACAAAAGAAGCCCCAAACTAGAGTTTAATTGGGATTATTGTGAAAAATTTCATGTTAAAAAGCTCTTCAGAAGATTTCATTTAATAATGACCTAGTTTAATAAACAGTTCAAGTGTATCTTTACAACAGTCTGCTTGCTGAATCTGCTCTAATTTGGAATCCCACCTGTAGTACATGGTCTCCTATCTTAAGTCTGTGACTTGTTGCCATCAGGTGGAAGGAAATATACACTTACTCATCCCCCTTTTCCTCCCTAATAAGATAGAAACAAGTAACCACCTCAAAGGAGAGGGAGATTTGATCTCAAGATACGATTTCTATGGTGAGACTTACTATTATTTAATAAACAGATATACAAATTTCTTCAAAAAGTTCAAGGAAATGGAATCAAAAGATAAGTTCATCTTGGTGCAAAAATTTGAAATCCATGCATATGAGGTGTCTTTAAAAAGTTCATGAAAATGTATATAATAAAAAAGTATATGTGAATTAAAATGCTTTTGTATCAAAATAAACTTATCTTTTAATTCCATTTTCCTTAAACTTCTTGAAGTACTCTTATATGTGATAATATACTAATTTTTCTTTTTCAAGTGTGATCTTTTAAATTTGTTTGCATGTTTTGGCTTCACACTCCTATTCTTCTCAACATTGCTCCTCATCTGAGAATCCATGTCACAAAATACTATGTATTTCTTTTTAAAGATTTATTTATTTATTTTAAAGTCAGAGTTACACAGAGAGAGGAGAGGCAGAGAGAGAGAGAGAAAGAGAGAGAGAGGTCTTTCATCCGATGGTTCACTCCCCAATTGGCTGCAACGTCTGGAACTGGGCAGATCTGAAGCCAGGAGCCAGGAGCTTCTTCCAGGTCTCCCACATGGGTGCAGGGGCCCAAGGACTTGGGCCATCTTAGACTTCTTTCCCAGGCCATAGTAGAGAGCTGGATTGGAAGTGGAGCATCCGGGTCTTGAACTGGCGCCCTTATGGGAAGCCGGCGCTTCAGGCCAGGGCATTAACCCGCTGCACCACAGCGCCAGCCTCAATACTGTGTATTTCTACATGCCTTTCTTCATGCTTATATAATATGCAAATAGCTATATATATATACTAGTATGTGAGCATAGACTCATGTAAAATGGGTTAATATTAAAAATAGTTTTCTGTGTCTTTCTTTTCAGTACTTCCTAAAAGTCCTTCTCAAGTCATCTGATAAGAAATTTTTTTCATTCTTTAATGTGGACACATAGTATTTGATGGTGGTGAGTATATCATAATTCATTCATTCTTCTATTGATAAACATTTAGTTCCAATTTTATAATTTTCCAATGTGAATGATGCTGATATAAATATATGTATGCTTATATTTTGTACTAATGTTTTGATTGGCTAGTTTTCCAAGAGTGGAGTACATGAATAAAGGTGTGTGTGTATATATATATATATGTAAATTTTAATGAATGTTTCCAAATTTTTTTCAAAAGACAGTCATAATTTACATTCCTATCAGCAATACATATCATTTTCTGTACAACTATGCCAGAAAATCATATTATTGATCCCATTAATTTTTCTTATGTGGCAAAAATAATGCCTCATTAAGAATTTGCATTTTTACTGACAGTCGGTGTGCTTGTGCATCTTTTCAAAGTTTTTCAATCATTTAGCAGAAATGATTGCAATGATTTAGCAGAAAATGAAATTTTCAGAAGACTGAAAATTGCCTTAGTTCATTTTCTAGTGTTTCTTTGTATCAGAGAATACTAGTTGCTTATCAAATATCCATATTCTCTTCTTTCTTTGTTTTAGCATCCCAAATTTTAGCTAGTCTTTCTTGCAGCTTATTATGGTTAAGTGACTAATATGGACAGTAATACACAATGGGAGGGTTGTGTGGGACTTCGGGTAAGGTCCCTTAAAGAAGCTAGCTTCTCTGACTTACCCCTTTTGCCTTCTGCCTTACTGCTGTCCCTAATATTTCCTAAATTTTAGGCAGATATGATGATTGGAGTTCCAGCAGCAATTTGGATCATAAAGTGACTTGAAAGATGGAAGTCCCATGCTTGTATGATTAAGCAAGAGTCTGGACTGACATTGTGATGTAGCAGGTAAAACTGCTGCATGCAAGGCTGGCATTCCATATAGGCTCTGGTTCATGTCCTGGCTGCTACACTTCCAATACAGTTTCCTGTTAATGGCCTGGGAAGAGCAGCAGAAGATGTTTGGGACCCTGTCACCCACATAGGAAACCAGGCTGAAGTTCCTGGCTCCTGGCTTCGACCTGGCCCAGTCCTGGCCATTGTGATCATCTAAGGAGTGAACCAGCAGATGTAAAATTTCCTCTCTTTCTCTCTCTAACACAGACTTTCAAAATAAATAAATAAATTCCAAAAAAGAGAGTGTGAGTTTTATTTTACAATACTCAAAAGTGTCTGTCTTTAAAAAAATCGTAAGCTGGATTTTCTGTTATATGGGGCTGAACTTAATTCTAGCTGTTAAAGTCAGCTATCTTCTTACTTTCAGATTATAATAAATCATTATATGTTTAGGTATTAATCTCTCTGTGCACAGCTGTATGAATATTCATTTAAGAATACATAACAATTTCTAAAATTAACCAATATATTTGTCTTCCTCCAGAACAAAATAAAAATCTTAGAACATGTTAACTCTGATCATTTCCTACTTATGTTTTACTTTATCTAGTATTTTAGTTGTTTGCTAGATATTATTATTATTATTTTATATGGCCAATGTTTATTTTTATCTATTTTTTTCACGTATTTACCAATATCTTTGCTCACCATTGTTTTTGCATTTCAGATATTCCATCTGGGATTACTTTCCTTCTAAGATTAAATACTTTGAATTTTCTGTGTTGATAGTCTATTGATGATAGACTTTCTCTCAATTTATTTGAAATGTCTCCGTTTAACTCTCAATATAGAAAGGTAGTACCAGTTGTGTATAAATTCCAGATTGTCAATTGTTTCCTCTCAGTACATGGAAAATGATATTTCATTTTCTCTTGACTTGAATTATTACTTCTGAGAAGTCAGTAGTTTAATTTCAGTTTCATTGTAGGATTCTATTTTGTCTTTTCAGCTTCTCTGGTTATTTTCTCTTTCAATATGGAAGTGCAGATTTATTTTAATTTATGTTGCTTGGGATACATTGGGATTACTTGATAAGATAAATGCTATCTTTCAATACTTTTGAAATTTTTTGGAAAATTCTCTGCCATTATCTCTCTCAATACTACCTTTCCTTTTTTCCTATGTAATATTATTCTGGAATCCTAATTGCTCTTTTTTTCCTTTTTTCCTAATTACTCTTATGTCAGACATGCTCATTCTCTCTCTCCCATGTCCTTTAGGCTCACTTTAATATTTCTATCCTGTTGTCTCCCTGTACTCCATTATGAATTTCCTCAGACCTAGATGTCAGCTTATTAATTCCATATTTGGCAATATATAATACCACGTAAGTAATAGAAGGAATCATGCAAGTTACATTAACATACAGATAAGTAAAGGCATTCTAACCAAAATCCAAATACAAGAAAATAAATATTCATCAATTTTGCTACATAAATATAAAATTAACTTTTACATAATAGGAGAATCAGGAACAATTAAAAAATCCCAAGTGACAAACTGAGAGAAAACTTGCAACATATATCAAAATAAAGATTCCTGATATACAAAGATTCTTAAAAATCAAGAGAAAGGGTTCTGGCATTGTAGTATAATGAGTTAGGCCCCTGTCTGCAATGCCAGCCAGTATCCTATATGGGAACCAATTTGAGTCCCAGCTGTCACTGCTGCTGCTCTTCTTCTTCTTCTTCTTCTTCAATATTTTATTTATTTATTTGAGAGATAGAGTTACAGACAGTGAGAGGGAGAGGAGACAGAGAGAAAGGTTTTCCTTCCACTGGTTCAATCCTGAAATGGCCACAATGGCCAGAGCTAGGATGATCTAAAGCCAGGCTCCATGAGCTTCTTCCAGGTCTCCCACATGAATGAAGGGACCCAAGTGCTTGGGTCACCTTTCACTGCTTTGCCAGGCTATTAGAAGAGAGCTATAGTGGAAGAGGAGCAGCCAGGAATTGGACCAGTGCCCATATGGGATGCCGGCACTGCAGGTGGAGGCTTATCCTACTACACCACAGCACCAGCCCCTGTAGTCAAAATTTCAACAAAAAACATAAATAAAAGATTCTAAAATGTGCATGAAAGAGACACCAGATTACTTTCAGAAGATCTCCAATTAGACTGACAGTTAATTTCTCCTCAGAAACCCTACAGGCTAGGGGAGAACAGAAAAACATAGACCAAGGCTTAAAAGAAAAAGAAACTGTCAACCAAGAATACTGTTCCCTGCAAAGTTCTCTCTTACGAATGAAGGTGAGATAAAGACCTTCCACAACAAACAGAAATTGAAAGAATTTGTCACCATTCGTCCAGCATTACAAATGATGTTTATGGATGTGCTACACACAGAAGCATAGTCATCAATATGAAAGAATGTGAAACCAGAACATATCCTAGCAAAACTACAAAGGAAATCCAAAGCAAACAATATTTATGAAAAATGGCAGGGCCAAGTCATTACTTATCAATAGTTGTCTTGAATGTAAATGGCCTAAATTCCCCAATCAAAAGACACAGACTGGCTGAATGGATTAAAAAACAAGACCCATCTCTTTGCTGCCTACAGTAAGCACACCTTCCCAACAACAATATTCACAGACTGTAAGTGAAAGGATGGAAAAAGCTATTCCATACCAACGAGAAGCAAAAACAAGCAGGAGTAGCCATGCAAATATCAGACAAAATATACTTTAACACAAGAACTGTTCAAAGGAACAAACAAAGGTATTATATAATGATTAAGGGATCAATTAAACCAGAAGATGTGACTATAATAAACGTATATGTGCCCAATGCCAGGGATCTTGGCTATTTAAAAGAAATGCTAATGGATCTAAAGGAGATATAGACTCCAATACAATAGTAATGGGGGACTTCAACACCCCACGTTAATCAATAGATCAACTAGACAGAATATCAACAAAGAAACAACAGAACAACAAAGCTAATCTACACTATGGACCAAATGGACCTAATAGATAGCTACAGAACCTTTCATCCTACACATTCTTCTCATCAGTGCATATAACTTTCTCTAGGATAGAACATATACTAGGCTATAAAGCTAGTCTCAGAAAATTAAAAAAAAATGAAACCATACCATGTATCTTTTCTGACCACAATGAAATGAAGCTGGAAATGAACAACCTAAGAATCTCTAGAAAATGTACAAACACATGGAGACTAAACAACATGCTCCTGAATGAAGAGTGGGTCATAGAAGAAATAAAAAAAAAAACCCAAAAAATTCCTGGAAACAAATGAAGATGACAATACAACGTATAAAAACTTAGGGGATACAGGAAAAGCAGTGTTAAGAGGGAAGTCCATAGCAATTAGTGCCTACATCAAGAGATTGGAAAGGTATCAAATAAATGAGCTATTGATGCATCTCAAGGACCTAGAAAAACAACAGCAAAACAAACTCAAAATTAATAGGAGGAAAGATAATTAAAATTAGAGAAGAAATAAACACAATTGAAACAAAAATCACTAAAGAACAGTGAAATGAAGATCTGTTTTTTTTGAAAAATAAACAAAATTGATATATATATATATATATATATATAGGCCCAACTAAGCAAAAAAAAAGGAGGAAAAAGACTGAAATCAATAAAATCAGAGATGAAAAACCCAATGTAACAATGGATACCATGGAAATATCAAGATCATCAGGAATTACTACAAACAGCTATGTGCCAACAAATTGGAAATTTAAGAAGAAATAGATAGATTCCTGGACACAAACAACCTACTAAAATTGAGTCATGAAGACATAAAAAAATGAAATACTCCAACAACAAAAATGAGATTGAATCTTTAATAAAGATCTTCCCACGAAGAAAAGCCCAGGACCAGATGCCTTACGTATTGAATTCTATCTGACTGTTAAAGGAGAACTAATTCCAATTCTTCTCAAACCATCAAAGACAATTGAAAGGAAGGGCTGGCGCTGTGGTGTAGTAGGCTAATCCTCTACCTGTGGTGCCAACATCCCATGTGGGTGATGGTTTAAGTCCCAGCTACCACTCTTCTGATCCAACTCTCTGTTGGTGGCCTGGGAAAGCAGTGGAAGATGACCCAAGTGCTTGGGCCCCTGCACCCATTTGAGAGACCTGGAAGAAACTTCTGGCTCCTGGCTTCGATTCAGCCCAGCTCCGGCCATTGTGGCCATCTGGGAGAGTGAACCAGCATCTGGAAGGCCTTTCTCTCTGTCTCTCCTTCTTTCTGTATAACTCTACCTCTCAAAAAAAATAAAATCTTTAAAAAAAAGAATAAAAACAGGGAGGGTATCTTCCCAAACTCCTTCTATGAGGCTAGCATTACCTGAATTCCAAAACCAGAACAAAGAAAGAGAAGAGTAGACCAATATCTCTGATGAACATAGATGCAAAAATTCTCTATCAAATATTAGATGATTGAATCCAACAACACATCAGAAATATCATTCATTGAGACCAAGTGGGATTTATCCCTGATATGCAGAGATGGTTCAACATATGCAAATCAATCAATGTGATACATCACATTAACAAATTGAAGAATAAAAACCATATGATTATCGCAAGCATTTGATAAAATACAACATCCTTTCTTTTTTTTTAGGGGAAGAGTTTATTGGGGGAAACACAGCAGACTGGAGGAAAGGGATGAAGAAGGAATAGACAGAAGGAGAGTGTAAGAGAGACAGAGACATAGATCAGAAGAGAGAGAGAGAAAGATAGCCATGTGTTCAGGAACAGGTCCTTTTAAATCTTTGCCGCTGAGGGGGGGCGGCAGGCAGGAAGTAGGAGCAGTGAATTCCATTAGGATGCGGGTGGAGCTTGACACTGGTGGTTGGGCCTTGTGGCCACCTGGCTTCCAGCAATGGTGGCAGGGGCTAGAGCTTAGTATGGTGTCAGGGTGTAGATCACACCATAGATAAGATTGCACCATTTTCCTAACATCCCCCCCACCATTTTTTTTTTATAAATCAGGAGTTGTGTGGGATTACATTATTCCCCAGTGTCCAGGAGGGATGTAGGGATGATGATCTGTCTTTAGATCTACTTCCTGCTAACATGGGGTGACAAGGAACTCTTCGCCTACATGGGGTGATGTCTCAAGCCACTGTCTCCTGGGTGGGGAGCCGAGTATATCCCTGTTGCAGCATTTGGTAATGGGGGGGGGGGCTCTGGACCCTTGTGAGGACTGTTTGATGGATATGGTTTAAAGCTTATCCTAACGAAGATTGGGAGAAAGGTCACTCATCTTTTGCAGGTAGAGGAGTTTGTCTATGGAGAAATTCTGAACAATCATACAACATTAAGTGGGGAAGAGGTCCATCAATACACACACCTCTTAGGAGTAGAGCCATTGAAGTTAGAGAAGAGGCTATGATTACAAAGGAATGAGGCCCCAAGTGGGCTAGACAGGGTCTAGAACAAAGAACAGAGTCATTGTTAGAGGACCTAAGAAAGGTGCTGTCTAAGCCAAATAGAAACTGACAGAAGGAGCCTGATAATAATCAGGTGGGCTTTAAGGCCTTGTCAGTTAGGAGACCCAGACCCAGCTATCTCTTCACATAGGGTACATCCTAAGGGAAATGTGAATCTCCTTGGGGAAGGCACCCTGTTTTTTTTTTAACTTTTATTTAATGAATATTAATTTCCAAAGTACAGCTTATGGATTACAATGGCTTCCCCCCCATAACGTCCCTCCCACCCGCAACCCTCCCCTCTCCCACTCCCTCTCCCCTTCCATTCACATCAAGATTCATTTTCGATTCTCTTTATATACAGAAGATCAGTTTAGCATACATTAAGTAAAGATTTCAACAGTTTGCTCCCACACAGAAACATAAAGTGAAAAATAATAGATGATTTTTTTAAACGATGATGAAATCAGATCAGACCTATTGTCATGTTTAATCCCAGTGAGAGTCAAGTTGGGAATTGATAATTTCTTCTTCTTCTTCTTTTTTTTTTTTACAAAAGATCAGTTTAGTATACATTAAGTAAAGCTTTCAACAGTTTGCACCCCCATAGAAACACAGAGTGAAATATACTGTTTGAGTACTCGTTATAGCATTAAGTCTCAATGTACAGCACGCTAAGGACAGGGATCCTACATGAGGAGTAAGTGCACAGTGACTCCTGTTGTTGACTTTACCAATTGACACTCTTGTTTATGGCCCCAGTAATCTCCCCATGCTCCAGTCATGAGTTTCCAAGGCTATGGAAGCCCCTTGACTTCTCTGACTCTTATCTTGTTTAGACAAGGTCATAGTCAAAGTGGAGGTTCTCTCCTCCCTTCAGAGAAAGGTACCTCCTTCTTTGAAGACCTGTTCTTTCCACTGGGATCTCACTCACAGAGATCTTTCATTTAGTTTTTTTTTTTTTTTTTTTTTTTTTTTTTTGCCTGAGTGTTTTGGCTTTCCATGCCTGAAATACTCTCATGGGCTTTTCAGCCAGATCAGAATGCCTTTAGGGCTGATTCTGAGGCCAGAGTGCTGTTTAGGACATCTGCCATTCTATGAGTCTGCTGAGTATCTCGCTTCCCATGTTGGATCACTCTCCCCTTTATTTATTCTATCGGTTAGTATTAGCAGGTACTAGACTTGTTTATGTGCTCCCTTTGACTCTTAGTCCTTTCATTATGATCAATTGTGAACTGAAGTTGATCACTTGGACTAGTGGGATGGCATTGGTACATGCCACCTTGATGGGATGGAATTGGAGTCCCCTGGTATGTTTCTAACCCTACCATTTGGGGCAAGTCAGCCTGAGCATGTCCCAAATTGTACATCTTTTCCCTCTCTTATTCCCACTCTTATGTTCAACAGGGATCACATTTCAGTTAAATTTCAACACTTAAGAATAACTGTGTATTAATTACAGAATTAAACCAGTCATATTAAGTAGAGCAGACAAAAAAAACTACTAAGAGGGATAATGTATTAAGTTGTTCATTAACAGTCAGGGCTATGCTGATCAAGTCACTGTTTCTCATAGTGTCCATTTCACTTCAACAGGTTTCCTTTTTGGTGTTCAGTCAGTTGTCACCAATCAGGGAGAACATATGGTATTTGTCCCTTTGGGACTGGCTTATTTCACTTAGCATGATGTGTTCCAGATTCCTCCATTTTGTTGCAAATGACTGGATTTTGTTGTTTCTTACTGCGGTATAGTATTCTAAAGAGTACATATCCCATAATTTCTTTATCCAGTCTACCGATGATGGGCATTTAGGTTGGTTCCAGGTCTTGGCTATTGTGAATTGTGCTGCTATAAACATTAGGGTGCAGACCGCTTTTTTGTTTGCCAATTTAAATTCCTTTGGGTAAATTCCAAGGAGTGGGATGGCTGGGTCGAACGGTAGGGTTATATTCAGGTTTCTGAGGAATCTCCAGACTGACTCCCAAAGTGGCTTGACCAGTTTGCATTCCCACCAACATTGGGTTAGTGTCCCTTTTCACCCACATCCTCGCCAGCATCTGTTGTTGGTAGATTTCTGTATGTGAGCCATTCTAACTGGGGTGAGGTGAAACCTCATTGTGGTTTTGATTTGCATTTCCCTGATTGCTAGTGACCTTGAACATTTTTTCATGTGTCTGTTGGCCATTTGGATTTCCTCTTTTGAAAAATGTCTATTGAGGTCCTTGGCCCATCTCTTAAGTGGGTTGTTTGTTTTGTTTTTGTGGAGTTTCTTGATCTCTTTGTAGATTCTGGTTATTAACCCTTTATCTGTTGCATAGTTTGCAAATATTTTTTCCCATTCTGTCGGTTGCCTCTTCACTCTCCTGACTGTTTCTTTTGCAGTACAGAAACTTCTCAATTTGATGCAATCCCAATAGTTGATTTTGGCTTTGACTGCCTGTGCCTCCCGGGTCTTTTGCAGAAACTCTTTGCCTGTGCCAATATCTTGAAGGGTTTCTCCAATGTTCTCTAATTACTTGATGGTGTCAGGTCATAGATTTAGGTCTTGAATCCACGTTGAGTGGATTTTTGTGTAAGGTGTAAGGTAGGGGTCTTGCTTCATGCTTCAGCATGTGAAAATCCAATTTTCCCAGCACCATTTATTGAATAGACTGTCCTTGCTCCAGGAATTGGTTTTAGATCCTTGATCAAATATAAGTTGGCTGTAGATGTTTGGGTTGATTTCAGGTGTTTCAATTCTGTTCCATTGGTCTATCCATCTGTTTCTGTACCAGTACCATGCTGTTTTGATTACAACTGCCATGTAGTATGTCCTGAAATCTGGTATTGTGATGCCTCCGGCTTTGTTTTTGTTGTACAAGATTGCTTTAGCTATTCGAGGTCTCTTTTGCCTCCATATGAATTTCAGCATCATTTTTTTAGATCTGAGAAGAATGTCTTTGGTATCCTCATTGGGATTGCATTGAATGTATAAATTACTTTTGGGAGAATGGACACTTTTTTTAACTTTTATTTAATGAATATAAATTTCCAAAGTACGACTTATGGATTACAATGGCTTCCCCCCCATACCGTCCCTCCCACCCACAACCCTCCCCTTTCCCACTCCCTCTCCCCTTCCATTCACATCAAGGAGAATGGACATTTTGATGATGTTGATTCTTCAAATCCATGAGCATGGAAGATTTTTCCATTTTTTGGTATCCTCTTCTATTTCTTTCTTTAAGATTTTGTAATTCTCATCGTAGAGATCTTTAACGTCCTTGGTTAAGTTTATTCCAAGGTATTTGATTGTTTTTGTAGCTATTGTGAATGGGATTGATCTTTCCAGTTCTTTCTCAGCCATGGCATTGCTTGTGTATACAAAGGCTGTTGATTTTTGTGCATTGATTTTATACCCTGCTACTTTGCCAAACTCTTCTATGAGTTCCAATAGTCTCTTACTAGAGTTCTTTGGATCCCCTAAGTAAAGAATCATATCGTCTGCAAAGAGGGATAGTTTGACTTCTTCCTTCTCAATTTGTATTCCTTTAATTTCTTTTTCTTGTCTGATGGCTCTGGCTAAAACTTCCAGAACTATGTTAAATAGCAGTGGTGAGAGTGGGCATCTCTGTCTGGTGCCAGATCTCAGTGGAAATGCTTCCAACTTTTCCCCATTCAATAGGATGCTGGCTGTGGGCTTTTCATAAATTGCTTTGATTATATTGAGGAATGTTCCTTCTATACCCAATTTGCTTAGAGTTTTCATCATGAAAGGGTGTTGAATCTTATCGAATGCTTTCTCTGCATCTATTGAGATAATCCTATGGTTTTTCTTCTGCAGTCTGTTAATGTGGTGTATCACATTGATTGATTTGCGAATGTTGAACCATCCCTGCATACCAGGGATAAATCCCACTTGGTCTGGGTGGATGATTTTCCTGATGTGTTGTTGTAGTCTATTGGCCAGAATTTTATTGAGGATTTTTGCGTCTATGTTCATCAGGGATATTGGTCTGTAATTCTCTTTCAATGCTGCATCTTTCTCTGGCTTAGGAATTAAGGTGATGCTGGCTTCATAGAAAGAATTTGGGAGGATTCCATCTTTTTCGATTGTTCTGAATAGTTTGAGAAGAATTAGAATTAGTTCTTCTTTAAATGTCTGGTAGAATTCAGCAGTGAATCCATCTGGTCCTGGGCTTTTCTTTGTTGGGAGGGCCTTTATTACTGTTTCAATTTCTGTCTCAGTTATGGGTCTATTTAGGTTTTCTATGTCTTCATGGTTCAATTTAGGTAGATTGCATGGGTCCAGGAATCTATCCATTTCTGATAGATTTTCTTGTTTGCTGGCATACAAGTCCTTGTAGTAATTTCTGATGATTCTTTTTATTTCTGTGGTGTCTGTTGTTATGTTTCCTTTTTCATCTCTGATTTTATTGATTTGGGTCTTTTCTCTTCTTTTTTTAGTTAGTTGGGCCAATGGGGTGTCAATTTTGTTTATTTTTTCAAAAAACCAGCTCTTCGCTTGGCTGATTTTTTGTAATTTTTTTTTTGTTCAGTCCTGTTGATTTCTTCTCTGATTTTAATTATTTCTCTTCTCCTACTAGATTTGGGTCTGGTTTGCTGCAAATTTTCTAGGTCCTTGAGATGCGCTGAAAGCTCATTTATTTGGTGCCTTTCCAATTTCTTGATATAGGCCCCTATTGCTATAAACTTGCCTCTCAATACTGCTTTTGCCGTATCCCATAAGTTTTGATATGTTGTGTTGTTATCCTCATTTACTTCCAGAAAGTTTCTGATTTCTCTTTTGATTTCTTGAATGACCCAGTGTTCATTCAGGAGCATGTTGTTCAATCTCCATGTGTTTGCATACTTTCTGGGGTTTCCTGAGTTGCTAATTTCCAGCTTCATTCCACTGTGGTCTGACAAGCTGCATGGTATGATTCTAATTCTTTTAAATTTGCTGAGACTTGCTTTATGACCTAGTATGTGATCAATCCTAGAGAAGGTTCCATGCACTTCTGAGAAGAATGTAAAATCTTTAGATGTAGGATTGAAAGTTCTGTAGATATCTGTTAGATCCATTTGGGCAATAGTGTCGATTAAATCTGCTGTTTTCTTGTTGATCTTCTGTCTGGATGATCTATCTATTTCTGAGAGTGGAGTATTGAAGTCCCCCAGTACTATTGTATTGGAATCTAAGTCTCCCTTTAAGTCCCTTAACATATCTTTTAAATAGACCGGTGCCCTGTAATTAGGTACATATACATTGATAATTGTTATATCTCCCTGTTGAATTTAACCCTTAATCATTATATAGTGCCCCTCTTTGTCTCTCTTAACAGTTTTTGTATTAAAGTTTATTTTGTCTGATATTAATATGGCTACACCTGCTTTTTTTTGGTTTTTGTTAGCATGGAATATCTTTTTCCAACCTTTCACTTTCAGTCTGCTTGCATCTTTGTTAGAGAGATGTGTTTCTTTTTTTTTTTCTTTTTTTTTTTTTTTTTTTTTTTTTTTTTTTTGACAGGCAGAGTGGACAGTGAGAGAGAGAGACAGAGAGAGAAAGGTCTTCCTTTGCCGCTGGTTCACCCTCCAATGGCCGCCGCTGCAGCCGGCGCACCGCGCTGATCCTGGCAGGAGCCAGGAGCCAGGTGCTTTTCCTGGTCTCCCATGGGGTGCAGGGCCCAAGCACCTGGGCCATCCTCCACTGCACTCCCTGGCCATAGCAGAGAGCTGGCCTGGAAGAGGGGCAACCGGGACAGAATCCGGCGCCCCGACCGGGACTAGAACCCGGTGTGCCGGCGCCGCAAGGTGGAGGATTAGCCTATTGAGCCACGGCGCCGGCTGAGAGATGTGTTTCTTGTAGGCAACAAATAGTTGGGTTGTGTTCTTTGAGCCAATCAGCCAAACGGTGTCTTTTAACTGAAGAATTTAGACCATTAATGTTTAATGTGACTATTGATACGCAGTGACTTTGCCCTGCCATTTTCCCGGAGATATTTTCTAGTATATGCTTTGAGCTTCCCATGCTCTTTTACTAGTAGGTGTTCTTCCTTTCCCTTCTTTCATATTGATGGCCGTGTTTCTGTGTTTCTGAGTGTAGCACATCTTTAAGTATCTTTTGCAGGGCCGGACGAGTGGCCACAAAGTCTTTCAATTTTTGTTTGCTATGAAAGGTCTTTATTTCACCTTCATTCACAAATGAGAGCTTTGCAGGATATACTAATCTGGGCTGGCAATTTTTCTCTCTTAGTACCTGGGCTATGTCTCGCCATTCCCTCCTAGCCTGTAGTGTTTCTGATGAGAAGTCAGCTGTGAGTCTGGTTGGAGATCCTCTGAGAGTAATCTGACGTTTCTCTCTTGCACATTTTAGGATCTTTTCTTTATGTTTCACTGTGGTGAGTTTAATTACAACGTGTCGTGGTGAGGATCTCTTTTGGTCATGTTTATTAGGGGTTCTATGAGCTTCCTGTACTAGGATGTCTCTGTCCTTCTCCAGACCCTCAAAGTTCTCTCACTAAAAAGGCCTTCTAATCCTTTCTCTCTCTCCATGCCTTCAGGAACTCCTAGAACCCGAATGTTGGTTTTTTTAATAGTATTCTGTAGATTCCCAACAATTTTTTAGATTTCTAATTTCCTCTTCTTTTCTTTGGTTTGACTGTATTCTTTCCTGTGCTCTATCTTCTAAGTCTGATATTCTCTCTTCTGCTTCACCCATTCTGTTTTTAAAGCTCTCTAATGTGTTTGTCATTTGATCTATTGAGCTCTTCATTTCATTTTGATTTCTCTTCACTATCACACTTTCCTGCTTTACTAGTTTCTGCATTTCATTTTGATTCTTCCTTAAAATTTCATTTTCACGAGAGAGATTCTCAATCCTGTCCAATAAGGATTTCTGTAGTTCAATGATTTGCTTTTGAAAACTTCTAAATGTTCTTATCATAAATTTTTTGAAAGCCGTATCTTGCATTTCTTCTATCTCATCATCTTCATAATCTTGGCTTGGGGTGTTTTGTTTATTTGGAGGCATCATAATGTCATCGTTGATCTTGTTCCCTTGATTTCTGTGTTTATTGCTTGGCATGGTTAATTCTGTTTCCCTCACTGTGAGTTTTTTTTTTATTATTATTATTATACTATGTCCGTGTTAAGTGTACTGCCTGCTGATGGAGGAGCCTTGGAGGCTTGAGATGGGTGTGGCCTGAGAGCTCTGCTTTGTTCTTCCTGGTTAAGGGTGTGCAAAGGTGACACCCTCAGGTTATGCGTGGTAAATCTCTCTTTATTTATTTATTTATTTATTCATTTATTTATTTTATTTTATTTTATTTTTTGTTCAGGAGGTAAGTAATACTGCAAGGCTGAGCAGAATGGATGGTATTTAGCTTCGCTGGCTTCTACCCAAAGAGTCCTGGGGACTCCCACTGGGTTGCCTAGGCTACTGAATTGTAGTCTTAACTCTCCCCTTTTATTATGTATATCCCAGCTCTTTGTCTCTTGCTAGCCTTTGCAAGGTTGGTGGAGAGTGGAACTTGTCTGTACCAGTATGCCCCCACCTTTTTATTTATTTATTTATTTATTTATTTATTTATTTTTCCTTCTCTCCTGTAGTCTGTTGGACTTTCCCGCTTCAAAACCTGCGTCCCTCTAAAATTCTGTCTGCCATTTCCCCGCCAATGTCTCCGGTTACTGAGCTCACCTCCGCTTCCAGCGCCGATGTGTGGACTCGGAGCCCTGGGCGTCTCTCCTCTCCCCGCTGGTTTCTTTGTCACATAGACTCCCCTTCCCGCACTGGCGCTCAGACTCTGCGGCTCCCGCGGTTCGGCTTCCGCGTAGTGGGCGACCCTGCTCTCCCAGTAGGTCCTTTGACTCACAGCAAATAGCTCCGGAAGAGTTTCCTCTGCAATTTTTTGCTGATCCTTTTTCTGAGGCTACCGTAACTCCGCTTTTATTAAACTAAATTTTCCCGGACTATGTGCGCACCCTCACTATTCCGCCATCTTGGCTCCGCCCCCGGCACCCTGTTGATTTCCATTACCTAGCTGACCTGGGAGGAGAGCTGGCCAGGTAAAGGAAGGTAGCATCTCTAACAGGAAATTTACAGTTTTGCCTGCAATGTTGCTGACCCTACTTGGCTGTCTTCTTCACAGCAGTGGTTACTTTGGAGGCTGGGCTGAGTGAAGGGCTCTTCAGCTTGGAGCCAGCAAGATCTCTGGCCCTGACCTGGGCGCCCCTCGACTCCAGGGCAGTTCCATTTCCAGTGATCCAACTCTTGGTTGGCAGAGCTGCCAGGGCTCTTCATAAGCTGACCTGACTTCCGCTGAAGCCCTGGATTTCCATGTCAAAAACCAATGCAGTGGACTGGCCTGTTGGGTCTCCTTGATGGCAGATCATTGTACAGAGCTACATTTAATAGGTCTGCCACCTATCTTTACATTGCTTCTGATGCCTAGCTTTCTTTTCCTCCTGGTTTTTGTTAAAGCAGATCAGAGGATGCAAGTCAAGGGTGTGCTCAAGTCCCATCTCTAATTTTGGTGGCCTAAACTAGAAGTCTGTAGTCACAGGCATGTTCTGGTAGCAGGTTTTTTTTCTTTTTCAGAATCCCGGTTCATAAGCTCCACACATTCACTAGGTCTTAGTCTCCTGTTATTTCTCCCCACCAGAGTCAGATTTTTCTGCTTGGCTGAGGGTGGGCACAGCCCCGAGCTGGTGCAGCTGTTACATATGTCCAAAATGGCACCTGCTCTATTGTCTTGCTTGCATTTGTAAGGTGAGTGGAGAGAGAGAATTGTGTCCGTACAGGTCCCTTTTATTTTTTTTCTCTCCTCTAGTTAGGCTGGTGTACTTTCCCCCACGTGGCTTCAAGCCTCGTTCCCTCTAGGCTCTTCCTGCCGCTTTTCTGCCAGTGTCTCGGGCTACTGCAGTTTTGCCTCACCTCCCTTTCCAGCACAGGAGTGGAGACTCTCTTGGCAGCTGGGCTCCCAAGCTTTGGGCACCCATGCCCTCCACGTAGGTCCACTGTGTCCTTCTAATTCCAGAAGAGTTTCCTCTGCAGTTTTTTCCCTAACTCTTCCCTGAGACTACAGCACCTCTACTTTTATTAAACTACCTTTTCCTGGACTATCAGCAAGCTCCCTCCCTATTCCGCCATCTTGGCACCCTCCAGCATTTTATATTATAAAAACTTAAAATTTAGCACTACTTCACATCTTGACAGTACTTCTAATATAATCCAAATAGCCTGATTAGTTGGTGTCTCTACAAGATGAGAGACATGTGTCTGACAAATTTCCAGGACCCATCTGGAAATTGTCAAAGTCCAAATTTTTGGAATTTTGATTTTTTGAATGACTTTCAAGGATGCCAAGAAGGCTCAAAATCCAAAATATCTGGTTGAAATAAGATTCCTTAATATCATGACATAGTATAGACCAAATTTGATCATTGTTACAAGGTGATTATTCAAATGTTTGAAAATAAGCACGTATTTAAATAACCCATAGCTCTTAAAAAACTTAGCTGTTTTAAACAATTAGAATTTAGCAGAGACATGAAGAGAACATAATAGATTACTTTAACTCATTGCTTTAACAGAGGATCAGATTCTAATTCTATGTCAAAGAGAAATAGATTAATAGCTTTTGTATCCAAAATTTCTTTCTTTCATAACTTTCTGTGACTTCCACATACCCTCTTAAACTTATTTGAAACATTCCATCATTTCCATTCCTGTCTAGAATAAACTAGCCATCAGCATGAAGTAATTCTTTTTTTTAAATATTTATTTTATTTATTTGAAAGTCAGAGTTACACAGAGAGAGGAGAGGCAGAGAGAGAGAGAGAGGTCTTCCATCCGCTGGCTCACTCCCCAGATAGCTGCAATGGCCAGAGCTGCGCCGATCCAAAGCCAGGAGCCAGGAGCTTCCTCTGGGTCTCCCACATGGGTGTAGGGGCCCAAGGACTTGAGCCACCTTCTACTGCTATCCCAGGCCATAGCAGAGAGCTGGATTGGAAGAGGAGCAGTCAGGACTAGAACCAGCGCCCATATGGTATGTTGGTGCTTCAGGCCAGGGCATTAACCCACTGTGCTACAGCGCTGGCCCCTGAAGTAATCCTTACAAACCATGAAAATAAGACATCCTTTAAAGATAAAAACCTTAAGCAAATTGGGTATAGAAGGAACATTCCTCAACACAATCAAGGCAATATACAACAAACCCACAGCTAGCATCATATTGAATGGGGAAAAGTTGGAAGCATTTCCACTAACTTCCAGAACTAGACAAGGATGCCCACTTTCAGCATTGATATTCAATATAGTCCTGGAAGTTTTAGCTAGAGCCATCAGGCAATAAAAGGAAATTAAAGGGATACAAATTGGGAAGGAGGAAGTCAAATTATCCATGTTTACAAATGACATGATTCGATATATAATGAAACAAGACTCCATTAACAAACTATTAGAACTCATAAAAAAAGTTGGTAAACTTGCAGGATACAAAAAAAAGCAAGAGGAAAAAGAGGGCTGGAGCTGTGGCATAGTAGGTTAAGCTTCTGCCTATGATGCCAAATCCCATATAGGCACTGGTTCATATCCCAGCTGATTTTTTTTTAAATCATTTATTTTATTTGAAAGTCAGAGTTACACAGAGAGAGGAGAGCCAGAGAGAGAGAGAGAGAGAGAGAGAGAGAGAGAGGTCTTTCATCCGCTGGTTCACTCCCCAGTTGGCTACAATGGCCGAGCTGTGCCAATCTGAAGCCAGGAGCCAGGAGCTTCTTCCAGGTCTCCCTCGTGGGTGCAGGGGCCCAAGAACTTGAACCATCTTCTACTGCTTTCCCAGGTCATAAGTAGGGAGCTGGATCAGAAGTGGAGCAGCCAGGACTCGAATCGGCGTCCATATGGGATGCCAGCATTGCAGGCAGTGGCTTTACCTGCTACGCCACAGCGCCAGGCCGAAATCTCACTCATAAGGCATTTTTGTTTAGTTTCATTTTTTAAGTTTTTATTTAATGAATGCATTTTTTCATAAGTAAAACTTTAGGAATATAGTGGTTCTTTCCCCCACACCCACCCTCCCACCCCGACTCCCATCCCACCTCCCTCACCCTCTCCCATCTCCTTCATTATGATTCATTTTAGTTTGATTTTATATACAGAGGACTGTCGCTCCCCCTCTTCGTGGAGGAACGACACTGAACCCTGCCTAGGCTTCATATCCGAGTCACGGCACCATTATGTCGCTCCCCCTCTTCGTGGAGGAACGACACAGGACCCTACGCTGTTCTTTCGTCTGCTCGGCCCTCCCCGGGTTTGCTGCTGGTTCTTCCCGGGTTGGCTACTATCCCTTCCACCTCCGTGGAAGGGCAGTTCCCCCTGGCCACATTCCCCACTTCCGCAGGGGAGCGGCACACCGCCGGCTCTTCTCGGGGGCTGCACAGGTGTTCCTTCAGCTAGATGTTCCCCATAGATGTTCCTGGTGCATGCCGTCTCTCTCCTCCTTTATAGTCCTCCTCCGCCAATCCTAACTCGGCTGCCCACACGCCGAGTACGCTGCTCTCCACCAATCAGGAGCAGGTCCCACAGTTTATTGGTTGAACTGGAGGCAGCTGTGTAGAAGCTGTTTCCCTTCTCAGCGCCATATTGTGGGAAAGCAGATGCATAGAATAAGTCTTAATTCCAGTAACTTAGTCTAGTCCAGGTTGCTCCCCACAGAGGGAGAGCAGATGCATAGAATAAGTCTTAATTCCAGTAACTCAGTCCAGTCCGGATTGCTCCCCACAGAGGACCAACTCCAGATTTCAACAGTTTGCACCCACCCACCCACCCACACACACAACATATAGAGTACAGGTTGAGAACAAGATTGGCAGTTGATTCTCATATTACAACTCATTAAGGACGGAGGTCCTACATGTGGAGTAAGTGCAGTGACTCTTGTTGTTCCTTTAACAATTAACACTCTTATTTATGACGTCAGTTATTATCCAAGGCTCTTGCCATTGGCTGCCAAGGCTATGGAAGCCTTTTGTGACCATAAACTCCATCAGTATTTGGAAACAGCCATAAGCAAAGTGGATGTTCTCTCCTCCCTTCAGGGAAAAGTACATATTTCTTTGATGGCCCTTTCTTTCCAATGAGGTCTCACAGAGATCCTCCGTGTAGGATATTTTGCCATAGACTTGGCTTTCCATTCCTGAAATGCTCTCACAGGCCTTTCAGCCAGACCAAGAAGCCTTAAGGGTAGATTCTGAGGTCAGAGTGTTATTTACAGTGAATGTCATTCTAGGAGTCCGGTGTGTGGACATCTTCCCATGTTGGACTTTCCTTGCTTTTTAATTCTATTATTACTACCGGACACTTGATATTATTTATATGATCACTTTTTACACTTAAACCTATCTATATCTAAACATTTAATATGATAATTTTAACAGTTAAGATGACATTTATATCACTGATTTTAATGGATTTAGAGTCCCATGACAAGTTTTTAGGCTGTACCCTTAGAAGTAAGTCTGTAGGATAGTTTGAAGAACTATGCTGCTTTACAGTTATAGATTACATACTCCCTCTATTATTCCCCCTCTTATTTTTAACTGGGATCCTTTTCCAAATTACTTAATATACATATGATTAACTCTATGTTACATAAAGAGCTCAACATATAGTATGAAGAAGAGAAAAGAAAAACAAAGAGTTGTATGCCAGCAAACAGGGAAACCTATCAGAAATGGATAGATTCCTGGACACATACAACCTACCTAAATTGAACCATGAAGACATAGAAAACCTAAACAGAACCATAATCGAGACAGAAATTGAATCAGGAATAAATGCCCTCCCAACAAAGAAAAGCCCTGGACCAGATGGATTCACTGCTGAATGCTACCAGACATTAAAGAAGAACTAACTCCAATTCTTCTCAAACTATTCAGAATAATCGAAAAAGAGGGAATTTTCCCATATTCTTTCTATGAAGCCAGCATCACCTTAATTCCTAAACCTGAAAAAGATGCAGCATTGAAAGAGAATTACAGACCAATATCCCTGATGAACATAGACGCAAAAGTTCTCAATAAAATTCTGGCCAATAGAATGCAACAACACATCAGAAAGATCATCCACCCAGACCAAGTGGGATTTATCCCTGGTATGCAGGGATGGTTCAACGTTTGCAAATCAATCAATGTGATACACCACATTAACAAACTGTAAAAGAAAAACTGTATGATTATCTCAATAGATGCAAAGAAAGCATTTGATAAAATACAAAACCCTTTCATGATGAAAACTCGAAGCAAACTATGTATAGAAGGAACATTCCAAATACAATCAAAACAATTTCTGAAAAAACCACTGCCAACATCCTATTGAATGGGGAAAAGTTGGAAGCATTTCCACTGAGATCTGGTACCAGACAGAGATGCCTACTCTCACCACTGCTATTCAATATAGTTCTGGAAGTTTTAGCCAGAGCCATTAGGCAAGAAAAAGAAATTAAAGGGATACAAATTGGGAAGGAAGAAGTCAAACTATCCCTCTTTGCAGATGATATGATTCTTTATTTAGGGGATCCAAAGAACTCTAGTAAGAGACTATTGGAACTCATAGAAGAGTTTGGCAAAGTAGCAGGGTATAAAATCAATGCACAAAAATCAACAGCCTTTGTATACACAGGCAATGCCACGGCTGCGAAAGAACTGCAAAGATCAATCCCATTCACAATAGCTACAAAAATAATCAAATATCTTGGAATAAACTTAACCAAGGAGGTTAAAGATCTCTACGATGACAATTACAAAACCTTAAAGAAAGAAATAGAAGAGGATACCAAAAAATGGAAAAAATATTCCATGCTCATTAATTGGAAGTATCAATATCATCAAAATGTCCATTCTCCCAAAAGCGATTTATAGATTCAATGCAATACCAATCAAAATACCAAAGACATTCTTCTCAGATCTGGAAAAAATGATGCTGAAATTCAGGTGGAGGCACAGGAGACCTCGTATAGCTAAAGCAATCTTGTACAACAGAAACAGAGCTGGAGGCATCAGAATACCAGATTTCAGGACATACTACAGGGCAGTTGTTATCAAAACAGCATGGTACTGGTACAGAAACAGATGGATAGACCAATGGAACAGAATAGAAACACCAGAAATCAATCCAAACATCTACAGCCAACTTATATTTGATCAAGGTTGTAAAACCAATTCCTGGAGGAAGGACAGTCTATCCAACAAATGGTTCTGGGAAAACTGGATTTCCACATGCAGAAGCATGAAGTAAGACCCCTACCTTACCTTACACCTTACACAAAACTCCACTCAACATGGATTAAAGATCTAAATCTATGACCCAACACCATCAAATTATTAAAGAACATTGGAGAAACCCGGCAAGACATAGGTACCGGCAAAGACTTCTTGGAAAATACCCCGGAAGCACATACAGTCAAAGCCAAAATTAACAATTGGGATTACATCAAGTAGAAAAGTTTCTGTACTTCAAAAGAAACAGTCAGGAAAGTGAAGAGGCAACTGACAGAATGGGAAAAATATTTGCAAACTATGCAACCGGTAAAGAATTAATAACAAGACTCTACAAAGAGATCAAGAAACTCCAAAACAACAAAACAAACAACCCATTTAAGAGATGGGCCAAGGACCTCAATAGACATTTTTCAAAAGAGGAAATCCAAATGGCCAACACACATGTAAAAATGTTCAGGATCACTAGCAATCAGGGAAATGCAAATCAAAACCACAATGAGGTTTCACCTCGCCCTGGTTAGAATGGCTTACATACAGACATCTACCAACAACAGATGCTGGAGAGGATGTGGGGGAAAAGGGACACTAACCTTCTGTTGGTGGGAATGTACACTGGTAAAGCCACTATGGAAGTCAGTTGGGAGCTTGCTCAGAAACCTGAATATAACCCTACCATACAACCCAGCCTTCCCACTCCTTGGAATTTACCCAAAGGAAATTAAATTGGCAAATAAAAGAGCAGTCTGCATCTCAATTTCTATTGCAGCTCAATTCACAATAGCTAAGACCTGGAATCAACCCAAATGCCCATCAACAGTAGACTGGATAAAGAAATTATGGTATATGTACTCTATAGAATACTAAAAAGCAGTAAAAAAAAATGAAAGCTGGTCCTTTGCAACAAGATGGAGGAATCTGGAAAACATCATGCTGAGTGAACTAAGCCAGTCCCAAAGGGACAAATATCATATGTTCTCCCTAATCGGTGACAACTAACTGAACACCTAAAAGGAAACATGTTGAAGTGAAATGGACACTATGAGAAACAATGACTTGACCATCCCTTGTCCTGACTGTCTAGGAACAATTTACTATTTTATTCCTTTAGTATTTTTTATTCTACTTAATACCATCATTTGAACTCTTTAATTAACACACAATTATTCTTAGGTGTTTAAATTTAACTGAAAAATGATCTCTATTAAATATAAGAGTGGGAATAAGAGAGGGAGGAGATGTACAGTTCTGCACATGCTCACTCGGACTTACTCCTAAGGATAGAGTTAGAAACGTGCCAAGGGATTCCAATTCAATCCCATCAAGGTGGCATGTACCAATGCCATCTCACTAGTCAAAGTGATCAGTTTAAGTTCATAATTCATCAAAAAGATAAGATTAAGTGTCAAAGGGATCACATAAACAAGACTAATGTCTGCTAAAACTAACTGATAGATTTAAAAAGGAGAGAACGATCCAACACTTGAAGCTGGATACACAGCAGACTCATAGAATGGCAGATGTCCTAAACAGCACTCTAGCCTCAGAATCAGCCCTTAAGGCTTTCGGATCTAGCTAAAAAGCCCATGAGAGTATTTCCGGCGTGGAAAGCCAAGACACTGTGGCAAAAAAATGACCTAAATGAAAGACCTCTGTGAGTGAGATCCCAGCGGAAAGAACAGGCCATAAAAGAAGGCAGCACTTTTCTCTGAAGGGAGGAGAGAACTTCCACTTTGACTATGGCCTTGTCTAAATAAGATTGGAGTTGGCGAACTCAAGAGGCTTCCATAGCCTTGGCAGCTCATGACAAGATCCTCGGGTGATTACTGATGTCATAAATAAGAGTGTCAATTGCTAAATCAACAACAGGTTCACTGTGCACTTACTCCTCATGTAGGACCTCTGTCCTTAATGTGTTGTGCTATGTGAATTAATGGTAAAACTACTACTCAAACAGTACTTTATACTTTGTGTGTTTGTGCGGGTGCAATGTGTTGAAATCTTTATTCAGTATACACTAAGGTGATCTTCTGTATATAAACATAATTGAAAAGGAATCATGATGAAGAATGGGAGGGAAGAGGGAGTGGGAGATGGGATGGTTGCAGGTAGGACGGAAGTTATGGGGGGGGGGGAAAGCCGCTATAATCCAAAAGTTGTACTTTGGAAATTTATATTTATTAAATAAGAATTAAAAAAGAAAGTAAAGAAAAAAAGTAAAGTAAAACATAAATTCCAGGAATAGACTCAAGAATATATAGGAATTTAATATCAGAGAAAGAAAATGTTTAAAAAATATTTTTTTTATTTTCAAGAAGGGTAATTAGGAAGATTTGCTAACCATCTGACAAAAAATAATAAATTACAAGTGGAAAAAAAAGGAACTTTTTTTTTAAATTATCTGTCTTGAAGTTCATGGATTCTTTCTTCCACTTGATCAAGTCTTATGTTGACAATTTTCTCTATTACATTTTTCTTTTTGTTCATTGTAATTTTTAACTCCAGAATTTTTGAATTTTTCTATAATTTTAACTTCTCTGTTAAATGTTTTGTTTTTTTTAATCTTTTTTTGTTTCCTTGACTTTTGTTAAATTATTCCCATGTATTATCTTATAGCTTGCTGAGCTTCCTTAAAGCAATTATTTTGAATTCTTTGTCAGACAACTCATAAATAGCCATTTCTTTAGGGTCAGTTACTTGTCCTTTACGTGTTTTGTTCCTTTGGCAGTAACATATTTCCCTGATTTTTTCTCAGTCCTTGTGACAGTGCATTGGTATTTGTGCATTTGAAGAAGCAGGTATTTATTCCATTCTTTGGAGACTGTCTTTGTCTGGGAAAGTACTTTGATAGTCCACCCAGAAATTCTGGGTAGGCCATGCATTTTGGTGGATGGGTAGGTTTTCTGCTGGAGTCCTAGAGCAGGCTGGTCTGGTGTTTGGTCAGCAGGTATATGGGACGGGTGCCTGGGTCTACAATGTTGAGCTTCAAGCCTGGATCTATTTGATGCAGTTGTTGATTGGATTTGCCTGGGAGAACTTGAAACCCTGTTCCATGAAGGCAGAATTGAAACTTGCAACTCTAGGGACTAGCCTGAAGCTTGGGCCCATAGGGGCTGACCTGATGCTGGGAGGCCTTCTGTCTGTCTTTTGGGCCACCCAAGTGCTGGTATGGTTCTATATCCTGAGTCCAGTGAAACAGTCCGGAAACCTGGGTCCATGAGGATGACCTGAAGCCTGGGTATGCAGGGTTGGTCCTGGAACCTTGTCCCACAGGATCCATCCTGGAGCAAGGGTCTAATGGAGTGAGTCTGTCCTTTGAATATTATGGGCCAAACATGGACCCCTGGATCACTGGAGCTTGGCATAACAGGGACCAGCCAAGACCCTGGGATCATCTTGTTTCTGGGACAGGTGCATAGCCTGTGTCTGAAGGGCCATTCTGGAGCCTAGGGTTGTGGGTTCTGGACTACAGCCAGAGTCTGTGTGAATGTCAGCCAAAAGGCTAGGTCTGTGAGGTGCTATGGCTGTGGGTACTTGTTTGGAATCTGGATTTACTGTGGTGCTTGATCATAGGTCCATGGAGGCAGGTCCAGTGCTGAGGTCTAATGGGAAGGCCTAGACCTTGGATCTGCTTGAGCATGGTGCCATAAGGCCTAACCTGAAGGATAAAATTTCAGAGAGTAAAACTGGGAAAATCCTGGTGCCTGAGCCTAAGGGAGTTGGCTTACTACTGGGGATGGCTTGATGGTAGAGCAAGCCTACAGACTTAGTCCACTGGTCAGGATTGGATTGTGAGGCTTCAGAATCTAGACTGGTGGTAGAGTGGGCCTGGAGGCCCAGTCTATGGGTACAAAACTGTACTCTGGGACCATCACAGCTTGCCTAGTGCTTGACTGTACTGGAATAGACCCTGTATTGGAGTCAGATAAATCCAGTACACACTTTCCTCTCCTTTAAGCAGAGTATATCTCTCTGTGTGCTGTGCCGCTTAGGGTTGGCAAAAGAGTAATGCAGGTAATATAAAACTGGCATCCCTTCCTTCTACAATGTGTGTTTTCTTGTTTCTGTGCAACACCCAGGTGCTGTAATTTTTTACTTGATTTCTTTAGTTCTCGTGAAGATACTTTCATATGTGGAACATTGTTCAAACTGATGTTTCCAGTCCTATGCCACCATCTTGCTGACATCTTGACCTCTTTGCACTTGCTTTTTGATGTGTCTATGGAGAGATGAGAACTGGGAGCTACTTACTTTACCATATTGCTGACATCACTTCTCTAACTTAAGTAATTTTGGGTATAGTAATTGAACTTACGCTTTCATGCTAAAAACAAAAAGGAATATAAAAAAATACTGAAATACTCAGTGTCTTTTGATGTGAAACACATAAGTCCTGTGGTGTTCTTGCCAAAAATGCACAACCTGAATCTAATCATAAAGAAACAGCAAGAAAATCCAAACTGATGAACATTCCATACGTCAACTGGTCTGTAAATGTTCAAAAATACCCTTTTTATGAAAGACTGGACTGAGGAACTGTTCCTTATTTAAAAAGTTTAAACTTACACGAAAACTAAATGTAATGCATAATCTAGGTTTTATTTTCTTGTGTATACATTATTGGAACAATTGGAAAAATCTGAATAATGTCTATAGATTAGATAATAGCATTTTATCAATGTTAGTTTTCTGATTGTGTTAATTTTACTATGATTATGTAAAAGAATATTCTTAGGGAACACAAAAAGTATTTTGTGGTATGTCTGCAACTTATTCTTGAATGGCTCAGAAAATAAAATAAATAGATAAAAATAAATACTATGTAATATATATGAAGAGAGAAGGAGAGAAATGAGAATACAAGAGTCTGGGAGGGAGAGAGTCAGACATAAAACAAAGTGATAAAATTTTAACATTTAGAAAATCTGGAAGAAAAGAATATGGTAATTCTTTGCAATGTTCTGTATATCATATATCTGAAATTGTCCAAATAAAAATTTTAAAGGAAACATTTTTCATTTATTCAAATTAAATTTGATTAATAATTTTAACAATTTCTTGTTTCTTGCTTGTATATTTTAAAAGATTCATTTTTTTTACTTATTTGAGAGGTAGAGTGACAGAAAGAGAGGGACAGAGAGAAAGATCTTTTTTTAATTTTTATTTTATTTTATTTAATGAACATAAATTTCCAAAGTACAGTTTATGGATTACAATAGCTTCCCCCCCCAGAACTTCCCTCCCACCCACAACCCTCCCCTCTCCCACTCCCTCTCCTCTTCCATTCACATCAAGATTAATTTTCAATTATCTTTATACACAGAAGATCAATTTAGCATATATTAAGTAAAGATTTCAACAGTTTGCACCCACACAGAAACACAAAGTGTAAAATACTATTTGAGTACTAGTTATAGCATTAATTAAACACCTAAGAGTAATTGTGTATTAATTACACAGTTCAACCAATAGTTTTAAGTAGAACATAAAAAATACTAAAAGGGTAAAGTATTAAGTTCCTTTATTTTGTTTGTTTGTTATATAGTTATTTTTTTTAATAAATGTGAATTTACAAAGTGCAACTTTTTTATTGTGGCTTCCCCCCCCAACCTCCCTCCCTCCCGTGTCCCTCCCCTCTCCCACTCCCTCTCCCATCCTGCCCTTCATCAAGTTTCATTTTCAATTACCTTTATATACTGAAGATCAAATTAGTATATACTAAGCAAGGATTTCAACAGGCTGCACTCACACAACTGCACAAGGTATAGGGTATTGTTCGACTAGTAGTGTTGTTTTTAAGTTTAATAGTAAAACACATTAAGAACAGAGATCCTACTTGGGGAGCATGTGCCCAGTGACTCCCGTTGTTGATTTAACAATTGGCACTCTTATTTATGACGTCAGCAATCACCGGAGACTCTTGCTATGAGCTGTCTAGGCTATGGAAGCCCCTTGAGTTCACCAACTCTGAACTTGTCTAGTCAAGGCCATATCACAGTGGAGGTTCCTTCCTCCCTTCAGAGAAAGGCGCCTCTCTCCTTGATGGTCTGTTCCTTCTGCTGGGGTCTTGTTCACCAGGATCTGAGAAAAATCTTTCATGTGCTGGTTCACACTCCGAATGGCTGCAACAACCAGGTCTGGGCCAGGCTGAATCCAGGAGCCAAAAACTCCATTCTGATCTCCCTTGTGGGTGCAGGGCTTATGTCTTCTGCTGCCTTCCCAGGAGCATTGGCTGAAAACTGGATTGAAAGTGTTGACTTAAATCAACACTCTAATATAGAATGTCAGTATTGCAAACATTTTGCAGCTTAACTTGCTACATCAAAATGTTGGCCCCTCTTGCTTATATTGTAAAGTATCTTATATCTTGAAAAAAGTTAAACTATTTTTGCTTGGGTTGATATTATACTCCTTCAAAGAGAGCTTGTGTTTTTTTCTGCTGGTCATCTGGGGGCACTACTAACCTGAGATAAAAATTAAATTAAATTAAATTAAATTTTCTTATTTTTTAAAAGATTTTATTTGAGAGGTAGAGTTACAGACAGTGAGAGGAAGAGACAGAGAGAAAGGTCTTCCTTCCGTTGGTTCACCCCCAAAATAGCTGCAATGGCCAGAGCTATACTGATCCGAAGCCAGGAGCCAGGAGCTTCTTCCAGGTCTCCCCTGCCGGTGCAGGGACCAAAGAACTTGGGACACCTTCTACTGCTTTCCCAGGCCATAGTAGAGAGCTGGATTGGAAGAGGAGCAGCCGGGACTAGAACCGGCACCCATATGGGATGCCGGCACCACAGGTGGAGGATTAACCTACTACATCACAGCGCCGGCCCCAAATTTTCTTATTGAGACTTGTGGTTTGAGGGACTTCACAGATAGTTTATAGTTTGGACCACAAACCTACAATAAGGGCCAGCTTTTGGTCACAAATCTTAGGGATGACTTTTTTCCCGCTTTCAGTTACAAAGTCAAGATTAAGCATATTTCCTTGCTATCTCTTTCTGATCACTTTTATACTATTGGTGAAACCTTTTGGAGTTCCAGATAAATATTGAGTAACCTATTAGACCTGTCATTTGGAGAGGCCGTAGGATTTATAGCCTGTCTCCTGTCCCCTGTGCATTCTTTAAAACAGAAGCTCAAGATCATTTAGGTTTGGCAGATATTTTCTGCATAAATATTAACTTTAGTGCTTACCTTTCTATGTCTCCACTTTTACTTCTATGTCTAGGGATTTCGTACTTTCTCTTCAGCTTGCTGATTCATTAAAAATATGTATATGTCTTTGTATCATAAAATGCCTATAGTTTTATACTTTTAAAAAATCTCCATTAGGAGAGTCACTCCCTAAGCAGTTATAACTTATAATCACTTTTAATTACTTATTTCTTATTTTGTTGAATTGTGAAAAGAAAACATTGCTTTTAAATTCTGTACCTTAAAACATTTTAAAGGTTTACTTAGTAACTTAAAAATATGATTGATTTTTGTATTTTTCTGTGGACATAAAAACATCTATGAGAAATATGAGCTTTTATATATATCTTATAAACAAATTTCTTGGATATATCAAATTCCAAGATTCTTACTTGTTTTATGTGTCCAAACCTTAAGGAGATACATTGAAATCTACTTCTCTAATTGTGGTAACAATGTGTCCCTGCATTTATAATTGCTTTTGTTTTAAATCTTTGCTATCCATACACATTGATCACTTTCTTAGCTTTTTAAATCATTAAAGAATGCTTCCATTTAATATAATAGCCTTAAATCTCAGCTTCTGAGACATTATGATTACAACCACTGCTTTCTTTTCCTTTGCATTTTCTTTAACCCTTTTTATTATCTAGAAATCCCACATTTTTTGTTAGTAAATTCATTTTCAGGTAATTTGACACTTCCCCTCTCTTCAAACTTTCTAATGTCTCATCCTTCAACCTCCAAAGGTAACTGATGAATGAAAATATATCAAATGTTTTTAAAATTCCTCATTATTCTGTTGATTTATCTCATTTTTATGCTCCATTCTAACAGAAAACATTGGAAGGATTGTACTGAAAATATCCACTCTCTTTTCCCCATTTTCTTTTGAATCCAGTCCAATCATGCTTTGTCTTTACCATTTTACCAAAATTGATCTTTTCAAGGTTGACAAAAGCTTTCATATTATTAAACCAATTGACAAACATGGCCACTTTCTGTCTTTTATTTATTTACTCATTTTAAAAAAAAGATTTATTTATTGTCTGAAAGGCAAAATTACAGTGAAAGAGAGGGAGAGACAGAGAGACAAATCTTCTATCCTCTGGTTCACTCTCCAAATGTCCACAAAGGGTGAGGCTGGGCCAGCCCAAAACCAGGAACCAGAAGCTTCATCTGGGTCTCCCACGTGGGTGCGGGAGCCCAAACACTTGGGTCATCTTCTGCTGCTTTCACAGGTGCATTATCAGGGAGCTGGATCAGCAATTCAGCAGTTGAGAAAAAGACCAGCGCTGATATGGGATGCTGGCATCACAGGCAGTGGTTTAACCTGCTATGCCACAATGCTGGCACCTATTTATTTATCTTGAAAATCAACATTATTGAAGTATAGTTTTAAAAAATAAGATGAAAATATTTTAAGTATATAGCTTATGAGTATACACACACATACGAGACCTCAAAAAGTTCATAAAAAAAAGAAAATGAAATTAAAAGATAATGTGCATTTCTATGAACTTTCTAAAATTTTTTGTATATATAACAAGAGTACTTCAAAATTTTGAGGAAAAATGGAATTTAAATGTTTATTTTTGTGCAAAAAATTTTAAATCCAAGCATATTTTTTCTAATATTCATCTTTTTTTAAACTTTTATTTAGTAAATATGAATTTTCAAAGTACAGTCTATGGATTACAATGGCTTTTCCCCCCATAACTTCCCTCCCACCCGCAACCCTCCCATGTCCCGCTCTCTATCCCATTCCATTCACATCAAGATTCTATTTCAATTATCTTTATATACAGAAGATCAATTTAGTATGTATATACAGAACATAAAGTGTAAAATACTGTTCGAGTACTAGTTACAGCATTAATTCACATTGAACAACACATTAAGGACAGAGATCCTACATGAGGAGTAAGTGCACAGTGACTCCTGTTGTTCACTTAACAATTTGACACTCTTGTTTATGGCATCAGTAATCTCCCTAGGCTCTAGTCATGAGTTGCCAAGGCTATGGAAGCCTTTTGAGTTCGTGGACATCGATCTTATTTACACAAGGTCATAGTCAAAGTGGAAGTTCTCTCCTCCCTTCAGAGAAAGGTACCTCCTTCTTTGATGGCTCATTCTTTCCACTGGGATCTCACTCATAGAGATCTTTCATATAGGTGTTTGTGTTTTTTTGTTTTTTGTTTTTTTTTTTGTTTGTTTGTTTGTTTTTTTGCCAGAGTGTCTTGGCTTTATATGCCTAAAATACTCTCATGGGTTCTTCAGCCAGATCCGAATGCCTTAAGGGCTGATTCTGAGGCCAGAGTGCTGTTTAGGACATCTGCCCTTTTACGAGTCTGCTGTGTATCCCGCTTCCCATGTTGGATCGTTCTCTCCCTTTTTGATTCTATCAGTTAGTATTAGCAGACACTAGTCTTGTTTATGTGATCCCTTGGACTTAGACTTATCAGTATGATCAATTGTGAACTGAAATTGATCACTTGGACTAGTGAGATGGCATTGGTACATGCCACCTTGATGGGATTGTATTGGAATCCCCTGGCACATTTCTAACTCCACCATTTGGGGCAAGTCAGCTTGAGCATGTCCCAAATTGTACATCTCCTCCCTCTCTTATTCCCACTCTTTTATTTAACAGAGATCACTTTTCAGTGAAATTTAAACACCTAAGACTAATTGTGTGTTAATTACAAAGTTCAACCAATAGTACTAGAACAAAAAAAATACTGAAAGGGATAAAGTATTAAATTGTACATCAACAGTTGGGACAAGGGCTGATCAAGTCACTGTTTCTCATAGTGTCCCTTTCACTTCAACAAGTTTCCCATTTGGTGCTCAGTTAGTTGTCACTGATCAGGGGGAACATATGATATTTGTCCCTTTGGGACTGGCTTAATTCACTCAGCATGATGTTTTCCAGATTCCTCCATCTTGTTGCAAATGACCGGGTTTCTTTCCTTCTTTTTTTTTTACTGCTGTATAGTATTTTACAGAGTAGATGTCCCATAATTTCTTTATCCAGTCTACTGTTGATGGGAATTTGGGTTGATTCCAGGTCTTAGCTATTGTGAATTGAGCTGCAATAAACATTAAGGTTCAGGCAGCTTGTTTGTTTGCCAATTTAATTTTCTTTGGGTAAATTCCAAGGAGTGGGATAGCTGGGTTGTATGGTAGGGTTATATTCAGGTTTCTGAGGAATCTCCAGACTGACTTCCATAGTGGCTGAACCAGTTTGCATTCCCACCAACAGTGGGTTAGTGTCCCTTTTTCCCCACATCCTCGCCAGCATCTATTGTTGGTAGATTTCTGAATGTGAGCCATTCTAACTGGTGTGAGGGGAAACCTCACTGTGGTTTTTTGATTTGCATTTCCCTGATTGCTAGTGATCCTGAACATTTTTTCATCTGTCTGTTGGCCATTTGGATTTCCTCTTTAAGCCAAAATTAACATTTGGGATTGCATCAAATTAAGAAGTTTCTGTACTGCAAAAGAAACAGTCAGGAAAGTGAAGAGGCAACTGACAGAATGGGAAAAAATATTTGCAAACTATGCAACAGATAAAGGGTTAATAACCAGCATCTACAAAGAGATCAAGAAACTCCAAAACAACAAAACAAACAACCCACTTAAGAGATGGGCCAAGGTCCTCAATAGACATTTTTCAAAAGAGGAAATAATATGCATCTTACATGAACTTTTAGAAGACCTCTTGTAGTGCATAGATTTCAAAATTAGAAGTACCCTCATAGTTTTTGTAACTATCACTTAAGTCAAGAATTTCAACATTTTCATATTGTCACAAAGTTTCTTCCTGTGCATTTATAGTCAATCCTACAACTCTGCATCCTTTGTCTCACGTAATCACTGATCTCACTGTGCATTATAGTTTAGCCTTTTTTTGATTTTCACATAAACAAAGTTATACAGTAATACAGCATAATTATTTTGAGATTCATCCATATCATAGAATGTGTGAATAGCATGTACCTTTTTTATTGCTGGAGAGTATTCAATTGTATGAATGCATCAGAGTTTGTTTTTTTATTCACCTGTTGATATACATTTAGATTGGTTCTTTTTGGGGGTGTTGGGGGATAATACTTCTAAAATTCTTATAAAAAGTCTTTGGACATCTGTTTTCATTCTTCTTGGATAAATACCTAAAAGCAGAATTGCTAGTCATATTAGTCCAGTTTCCATTACTATGATGAAATACATGAGGTTGGGTAATTTGTAAAGAAAAGGATCTAAACAGTATGACAACAGCTCCTATGATGGCCCTCTTGGCAAATGGTGTCATAGTGGGTACACTTGAAAGAGAGAAAGATCATGGTGAGAGAAGAAACCAGAGACAGCAGGGAGGGGCCAATTTTGCTATTTAAATGAAAACCTTCTTGTGAGAAGTGACCTATGTCCTCTGAGAACTACCTTAATGTCTTCTAAGGGCAATAAATGACCTCCCACTCAGCTACACTTCTGAAGGTTCCACTATTTCTCACATCACCACGTTGAAGACCAAGCTTCCAACACATGAACCCTTAGAGGACAGAGTCAAACCATATTCAAACTATTCCACTGGTTCACAAGGTAAGTGTCTGCTTAACTTCTAAGAAGCTTCCATACACTTTTGAAAAGTGTACTCTTTTGCATTCTGGATGCAATGCGGTAGTATTCCAATTTCTTCAAATATTCACTAATTCTTTATATAGATTTTTTTAAGTTTAGTCATTCCAAAAGTTGTTATCTAATTGTGATTTTAATAAGCATTTACTTAATGGTAATGATATTGAGCATATTTTCTTTCTTTCTTTCTTTCTTTTTTTTTTTTTTTTTTGACAGGCAGAGTGGACAGTGAGAGAGAGAGACAGAGAGAAAGGTCTTCCTTTGCCGTTGGTTCACCCTCCAATGGTCGCCGCGGCCAGCACACTACAGCCGGCGCACTGCACTGATCCGATGGCAGGAGCCAGGTACTTCTCCTGGTCTCCCATGCGGGTGCAGGGCCCAAGCACTTGGGCCATCCTCCACTGCCTTCCCGGGCCACAGCAGAGAGCTGGCCTGGAAGAGGGGCAACCGGGAGAGAATCCGGCACCCCGACAGGGACTAGAACCCGGTGTGCTGGCGCCGCAAGGCGGAGGATTAGCCTAGTGAGCCGCGGCGCCGGCGAGCATATTTTCATGTACTTATTTTCCATCTGTATATCTTCTTTGAGAAAGTATCTTTTTAAATCTTTTCACATTTTAATTGGGTTGTTTGTATTATTATTGCATTGTAAGAATTCTTTATTCTAGAGAACATGTTTTTGTATTGCAAATATTTTCTCCTAGTTGGTGACTTGCTTCAATTTTGAAAGTGATGTCTTTAAAGAAATAGAAATTTTAAAAATGTTAGAACAATGTTAACATATTGTCTTATAGTTATAGAGCCCAGAAATCTAAAAACAAGATGTTAGCAGGGATATTTTACTCATAAAAATGCTTGGAAAGATCTGTTCTGGGACTCTCTCCTAGATCCTGGTAGCCTTCAGGCATCCTTGGCTTGTTCCTAGGCATCTTCTCCCTGTGCGTCTTCACATAATCTTCCCTCTGTGTATGTATGTGTTCAAATTTCTTTTTTTTTTTATAAAGACACTGGTAATATTGGACTAAGGGCTACACTAATGAACTCATTTAAACTTGGTTATATCTGTAAAGATCCTATCTCCAAATAATATTACATTAAGAAATACTAGGGGGCTATAGCTCGAACATATCTTTTATTTAAGAGGACAGAATTTAATTTATAGCAATAAAATTTTTTGAATTTGTGAGATCACTACTTAGAATTATAGAATTGCTTAGACTAAACATTCTAAGTGGATCTTTTCACCAACGCATCCCGGGTTTGCCTTTGCTTGGTGTGCTGCTTATTGCAAGAAAAGATATAATTGTATTTTCAGAACAAGTGACCTTGAGGTGTGTGATTCTGTTTGGTATTTTCTCTCTACTCTTTCTTTCTTCATTCAATCATTCAATTGTGAAATGCATATATCATTTACCATCGTAATCACTTTTAACTACAATTGAGTAGAGGTCACTATATCCACATTCTCGTTCAAATAAATGATTAATTTTGTTGGTGTTCAGTTTATCAATTTTTTCTTTTGTGATTCATGCTCTTGCATACTATCTAAGAAATATTTGTTTACCCCAATTATGGAAATATTTTGTTCTATTTCTCTTTGGAAGTTCACAGTTTTAACATTTGTGTTTAGGTCTATGTAATTTCAAGATGATATTTATATATGATACAAGAAAATGGTTCATATTCACTTTTTCATATGAATATCCCATTTGCCAGCAGTATTTGTAAAAATATGACATAAAAATTTCTTTTTAAGGTAGAATTAAAAAAAATTTTGTTAACATAAAGAGAGCACATTTCATGATTTCAAGTATTTCATACAGTCCTAATAAGATAACCATACTTCCCTCTCTCTCTTTTTATCTCTCTCAATTCCCCTTCTTCCTTCCTTTCTTTTTTTCTTTAATTTTGGAAAAAAACCATAATTTCAATCCTCTATAATCACGGGCTTAATGCACCACTAACCACAATATTCAACAAGTAAAAAGTAGAAAGACCATAATTCCACAGGAATATAGACAAGGTTAAAAACAACAATCGAATCATAAGGTGTTCGTTTCATTCTTATATAATTTTGTATTTTACATTAACTACTGCACATCAGAAAACATATGATATTTGTCGTTTGGGTACTGGCTTATTTCACCATGTATAATGGTTTCCAGTTGCATCTATTTTGTTGCAAAAGACAGGATTTCATTCTGTTTTATGACTGAGTAGTATTCCATAGTGTATATAAATACCTCATTTTCTTCATCTAGTCATCAGTTGTTGGACATCTGGGTTGATTCCATATCTTAGCTGTTGTAAATTGAACTGCAATAAACATGGTGGTACAAGCAACACTTTCATATCCTGATTTAATTTCATTTGCATAAATGCCCAAAGGTGGGATGGCTGGGTCATTGATAGATCTATTTTCATATTCCCGAGGAATCTCCATACTGTCTTTCATAAACAATGTACTAGTTTACAATCCCACCAGTAGTGGATTAGGGTACCTTTTCCCCCACATCCTTACTAGCATTTATTTTTTATTTTTGGATGATAGCCATTCCAACTGTAGTGAGATGAAACCTCATTGTGATTTTTAATTTGTGTTTCCCAGATGGCTAGTGATCCTGAGCATTTTTAATGTGTCTGTTGGCTATTTGTATTTATTTTTTATTAAGTTTGAAGAAGATAATCATACTCTCTTTTTTCCCTCAGTCCCTCTTGTTCTCCCCTTCTTTTATTCTCATTAATTTTTTCAAAGACATAATTTTAACCCACTCTATAATCACAGGCTTAATTCACCACTAACCGTAATACTCAATAGAAAAAGGAGGAAGACCACAGTTCAGCAGGAGTATAAACAAGGGCTAAAGACATTTCAACCTTTGAGAAATGCCTGTTCATAACCTTTTTTATTGTAATGTAATTTTAAAATGTTATTTCAAAAACATAAAAAATGGAGAAGAAAAGAGAGTGGTGGGAGGTAAGTTAGGGAGGAAGGGAGGGAATATCATTGTATTCTTAGAATTATATCTACAGGCTGGCACCGCGGCTCAATAGGCTAATCCTCCACCTAGCGGTGCCGGCACACCAGGTTCTAGTCCTGGTCAGGGCGCTGGATTCTGTCCCGGTTGCCCCTCTTCCAGGTCAGCTCTCTGCTGTGGCCAGGGAGTGCAGTGAAGGATGGCCCAAGTGCTTGGGCCCTGCACCCCATGGGAGACCAGGAGAAGCACCTGGCTCCTGCCTTCAGATCAGCGCGGTGCGCCGGCTGCAGCACGCCAGCCGTGGCGGTCATTGGAGGGTGAACCAACGGCAAAAAGAAAGACCTTTCTCTCTGTCTCTCTCTCTCACTATCCACTCTGTCTGTCAAAAAATAAAAATAAAAAGAAAAAACATTAAAAAAGAATTATATCTACAAATCAGATTGAATCTGTTAAAAACTAATTAAAAATTAAATTAAAAAAGAAAAAAAAAACCTACCTCCAGAAAACTTAAAAAGTGATTTTTCTTTCCAAAAAAGTCTAGTTGCAAACACATTTTCAGACTACATACACTGCACAAAATGATGTCACCTGCTCATTTTTGTTCCAAGATAAAAACAGATCATATTTTGTAGATAAAAGAGCAACTCTTGTCCATATTCCAATTTCCTTGTATGAAGTCAGAAGTAAAGACATATAATACACTCAATTGGCACAGAAGAAAATAATGCCTACTCATTTCCTTTACCAATTTCTTAACTGGATTGTTTGTTTTGTTTTGTTGAGTTTTTTAAGCTCTTTATAGATTGTGGATATTAATTCTCTATCAGTTGCATAGTTTGCAAATATTTCTCCCATTCTGTCAGTACCTTTTAACTTTGCTATGTGTTTCTTTTGCAGTGCAGAAGCTTCTTAGCTTGATGTAAACCCATTTGTCTGATTGTGCTTCTGGGATCTTTTCCAAGAAGTGTTTGCCTATGCCAATGTCCTGCAGTTTCCCCAATGTTCTCCTCCAGTAATTTTATGGTGTCAGATCATAAATGTAGATCCTTGATGCATTTTGAGTTGATTTTTGTATAAGCTATAAGGTAGGGGTCTTGTTTCATACTTCGGCATGCGTAGATCCAATTTTCCCAACACAATTTGTTGAAGAGACTGTCTTTTCTCCAGAGATTGATTTTAGGTTGTTTGTCAGAGTAATTGGTTGTAGAGGCATGGATTGACTTCTGGGGTTTCTATTCTGTTCCATTGATCCATATGTCAACTTTTGTGACAATATCAGGCTGTTTTGATTATAACTGCCCTGTAATATGTCTTTTAAAATTTTTAACTTTCATTTTAATTATATTTAACAGATTCAATATGCTTTGTAGATAAAATTCTAAGAACATAATGGTATTACCTTCCTCCCCCTCCCTCTCTTCCCTTTTCTCCTTCCTACCCTAATTCCTTCCCCCTTTCTTTCTGTCCTTTTTAAAATTTTTGAGATAACATATTTTAAAATTACATTACAGCAAAAAGGCTTATTACTTCATCAAATAATAAGTTCAACACATAATAAGCAAAAAGAACCTAGTTCCGTGGGATTATAGACATTGGCTATAAATAATAATTGAATGGAAAAATGACCAAATTTACCCATATACAGTAAATTTTAAAGCAAGCACAGATCATTAAAACTATAATAGTATAAAATTCTTAACCATTGGTTTCACAAAGGTATAAAACAAAGTTTTACAAAACTATATTCGCAGCAATACTGATATACATACATTTCTTTCTTTTTGTTTTTTTATTAGATTATTTGTTTTTATTGACAAACAATAATTGTACATATTTATGAGGTACGATGCACTATTTTGATATGTGCATAGATTTTAATAATCAAATTAGGATAATTAGCATCCATTGCTTCATATATTCAAGATTTCCTAGTAGTGTGAACATTCAAAAGTCTTTCTTCTAGCTATTTAGAAAAATACAATATGTTATTGTTAACTATTGTTATCCTACTGTGCAATAGAACACCAGAAGGGTTATTGTTATAATAAGGAAAAAATACTTTCTAATTCAATAAAAGTAAACCTTTCTGAAGTTTAATTTATATACATTTATATATATAACTTTATATTTATATTATAAATATAAATAAAAACAAATATATGTATTATATAACTATATTTATATATATATAACTTTATATATATAACTTTGAAGAAGAACACAAGAATGATACATCTTTTTGCACTTAGACATAACTATAGCTTATGAGACATAAGAATATCCTCCACTTAATACACTAAAATGAAGTGAATCTTTGATAACAGGTTTTACTAATAACTCTCATAATACAACTGTTTGAGGATGAGGTCCGGCATGGGAAGTTAGTTCATAGTGACTCCTGCTGTTAATTTAACAATTAACACTCTTATGTATGTCAATGACTACCGGAGGCTCATGACATGAAGTGCCAAGCTATGGAAGCCTTTTGAATCCACAAACTCTGTCAGTATTTAGACAAGGCCATAAGCAGAGTGGAAATCTCCACCCTTTGGAGAAAAATGCATCCTTTGATGACCACTTCTTTCCACTGTGTTCTCACCCATAGAGGTGAGAGGTAATGTAGGACACTTTTTGCTACAGTGTCTTGGCTTTCCATGCCTGAAATGCTCACCTGGGCTTTTCAGCCAGACCAGAATGCCTTAAGTGTTGATTCTGAAGTCAGAGTGCTACTTAAAACAATTGTCATTCTATAAGTCTGCTGTATAGACTACTTCTCAAGTTGGAGAACTCATTCCTTCTTAATTTTATCTATTATTATTATCAGAAACTTAATCCTATTTATATGATCATTTTATTTTTTATTATAGAAAGCTTTTATTTAATAAATATAAATTTCATAAGTACAACTTTTGGATTACAGCAGGTCTTCCCCCCATACCCACCCTCCCACCCCCAAACCATCCCACCTCCTACTCCCTTTCCATCCCATTCTTCATTAAGATTAAATTTCAATTATCTTTATATACAGATGATACATGATTACTTTAACTCAATCTGATCCATATACTCACTTTAACACTTAAAATGCTATTTTACCACCCAGCTTAAGGGGACTTTGAGTCCCATGGCAAGTTTTTAAACTGTACCCTTAGAAGTAAGTCCATAGGGATGTGTGCAGAACTATACAGCTTTACAGCTACAAACTTCATATATTTCATAATTACAACTTTAGGAATATGGTGATTCTACCCACCATGCCCACCCTCCCACTCATACTCATACCCTCCTTCCTGCTCCCTCTCTTATTCCCACTCTTCTTTTTTACAAAGATCTATTTCAATTAACTTTATATGCACATGATTATCTCTATTTTGAGTAAAGAGTTCAACAGATATTATGGAAAAAACAACAAAAAGAAACTATTTCTCCATCAACAGTCAAGATAAGAGCTGTTCAAAGTCTTTGCTTCTCAAAGTGTCAATTTCAATTCTACAGATCGCTTTTTAGATGCTCTATTTGTTATCACAGGTCAGGGAGAACATATGGTATTTGTCCTTTTGGGATTGGCTTATTTCACTAAGTATGATGTTTTCCAGTTTCATCCATTTTGTTGCAAATGACTGTATTTCATTCTTTTTGACCACTGTGTATTATTCCATCATGTACATATTCCATAATTTCTTTATCCAGTCTTCAGTTTTTGGGCATTTGGGTTGATTCCATGTCTTAGCTATTGTGAATTTAGTGGCAATAAACATGGGGGTACACATAACTCTTTCATATATTAATTTCATTTCGCTTGGGTAAATTTCCAGGAGTGGGATGACTGGGTAATATGGTAGGTCTATATTCAGATTTCTGGGTATCTCCATATTGTCTTCCATAGTGGATTTACAAGTTTACATTACCACCAACAGTGGATTAGGTTACATTTTTCCCACATCCTTGCCAACATTTGTTGTTTGATAATTTCCATATGAAAGCCATTCTAAAAGAGGTGAGGTGAAATCTCATTGTGATTTTGTTTTGCATTTACTTGAGGGATGGTGATCCTGAGTGTTTTTTTTATGTGTCTGTATCTTGGATTTCCTCTTCTGAAAAATGTCTGTTTAATTCCTTTTTCTGTTTCTTAACTGGGTTGTTTGTTGTTTTTAAAATTTTAACTCCCACATGTAAAGGAGAACTTGCAGTACTTGTCTTTCTGAGTCTGGCTAATTTCACTCAACATGATGTCCTCCAGTTGCATCCATTTTGCTTCAAATGGTAGAATTTCATTCTTTTTTACAGCAGAATAATATTTCATTGTGTATATGTGTGTGTATCATATTTTTAAAAAATATTTATTCTTTTGAAAGTCAGAATTACACAGAGAGAGAAGGAGAGGCAGAGGAAGAGAGAGGTCTTCCACCCACTGGTTCACTCCCCAGATGGCCGCAACACCTGGAGCCATGCCAATCTGAAGCCAGGAGCCAGGAGTTTCTTCCAGGTCTCCCACGTGGGTGCAGGGGCCCAAGGACTTGAGCCATCTTCCACTGCTTTCCCAGGCCATAGCAAACAACGCTATTGGAAGTGGAGCAGCAGGTACTAGAACCGGCACCCATGTGGGATGCCAACACTGTAGATGACGGCTTTACCTGCTACACCACAGTGCCGGCCTCTCACATTTCCTTTATCCATTAATCTTATTATGGACACTTTGTTGGTTCCAAATTTTGGCTATTGTGAACAGTTCTACTATGAATATGGTGGTGTTGTGTTGTGTTCAAGTCTTTTGAGTATATATCCAGTAGTGGGGTTGCTGAATCATACGGCAAGTCTGTTTCTAATTTTTAAAGGAATCTCCACACTGTCTTCCACAGTGGCTCCACTAATTTACATTCCCACCAACAGCATATAAGTGTTCCCCTTTCTCCATATCTTCACCTACATTTGTTACTCTCTGTGATTTGGATTTTAGCCATTCTGAGAGGGCTAAGGTGACATTTCACTGTGGTTTGGATTTGCATTTCCCTGTTGGCTAGTGATATTGAGAATTTTTTTCATATACTTTTTGGCTATTTGTATTCCTCCTTTTGAGAACTGTGTATTTGAGTCCTTTACCCATTTCTCAATGTTTTGGTTGTTTTTTTGTTGTTGTTGAGTTTTTTAAGTTGCTGATATATTCTGGATATTAATGCTTTGTCAGATAAGAGTTTAGCACATATTTTCCCATTCTGTTGGATGTCTCTTCACTGTTGAGCATTTCCTTTTACTGTGCAAAAACTTCTGAGTTTTATATAGTCCCATTTGTTTAGTTTTGGTTTTGTTGCCTGTGCTTCAGGGGTGTTGTCCAAGAAGTCATCCCTTACACCAATGTATTGGAGTATTTCCCCTGTTTTCTTCTTCTTCTTCTGTTTTTTGACAGGCAGAGTGGACAGTGAGAGAGAGACCGAGAGAAAGGTCTTCCTTTACCGTTGGTTCACCCTCCAATGGCCGCTGCGGCCGGCATGCTACGGCTGGCGCACCGTGCTGATCCGAAGCCAGGAGCCAGGTACTTCTCCTGGTCTCCCATGCGGGTGCAGGGCCCAAGGACTTGGGCCATCCTCCACTGCACTCCCGGGCCACAGCAAAGAGCTGGACTGGAAGAGGAGCTACCGGGACAGAATCTGGTGCCCCGACCAGGACTAGAACCTGGTGTGCCGGCGCCACAGGCAGAGGATTAGCCTATTGAGCTACGGCGGCGCCAGCCCCCCATTTTCTTCTAACAACTTCATAGTCTCAGGTCTTGAATTTAGGTATTTGACTCACCTTGAGTCGATTTTTTTTTGTATGGCTGGAGGTACGGATTTAATTTCATTCTTCTACATATATAAATCCAGTTTTGCCAGCACCATTTGTGAAAGGGACAATTGTTACTCCACAGTATGGTATGAGCACGCTTGTCAAAAATCAGTTGACTGTATGTATGTGGATTAATTTCTGGACTCTCTATTCTGTTCTATGTATTGGTTTTTATGCTAGTGCCATGCTGTTTTAATTATTATAGTGGGGCTGGTGCTGTGGAACAGCAGGTTAAGGCCCTGGCATGAAGTGCCAGCATCCCATATGGGCGCCAGTTCTAGTCCCGGCTGCTCCTCTTCTGATCCAGCTCTCTGCTATGGCCTGGGAAGGCAGTGGAGGATGGCCCAAGTCCTTGGGCCCCTGCACCCATGTGGGAGACCTGGAACAAGCTCCTGGCACCCCGCTTTGGATCCGTGCAGCTCCAGGCGTTGTGGCCATCTGGGTAGTGAACCAGGAGATGGAAGACCTCTCTCTCTGTCTCTACCTCTCTCTGCAACTCTTTCAAATAAATAAATTTTTTAAAAATTATTATAGCTTTGTAGTATGCTTTGAGGTCAGATATTGTAAAGCCTCCAGCTTGATGTTTTTTTTTTTTTTTTTTTTGCTAAGGATTGCTTTGATATTCTGCGTCTTTCAGATTGTGTATGAGTTTTAGGATTGCTTTTTCTAATTCTGTAAAGAATGCCATTGGTATTTTGATAGGGATTGCATTGAATCTGTAGATTGATTTAGGTAGTATAGACATTTTAGTGATATTGATTCTTTTGATCCATGAGCATGGAATACCTTTCCATTTTGTGTTCTTGACGATATCTTCCATCAATATTTGCTAATTTTCATCATAGAGATCTTGCACTTCTTTGCTTAAATTTATTCCTAAATATTTGACTTTTCTGTGCCTATTGTGAATGACATTTCCTTTTTTTAACTTTTATTTAATGAATATAAATTTCCAAAGTACAGCTTATGGATTACAATGCCTTCCCCTGCATAATGTCCCTCCCACCCACAACCCTCCCCTTTCCCACTCCCTCTCCCCTTCCATTCACATCAAGATTCATTTTCGATTCTCTTTGTATACAGAAGATCAGTTTAGCATACATTAAGTAAAGATTTCAACAGTTTGCTCCCACACAGTAACATAAAGTGAAAAATACTGTTTGAGTACTAGTTATAGCATTAAATCTCAATGTACAGCACACTAAGGACAAAGATCCTACATGAGGAGTAAGTGCACAGTGAATCCTGTTGCTGACTTAACAAATTGACACTCTTGTTTATGGCATCAGTAATCACCCTAGGCTCTTGTCATGAGCTGCCAAGGCAATGGAAGCCCTCTGAGTTCACCAACTCTGATCATATTTAGACAAGGCCATGGTCAAAGTGGAAGTTCTCTCCTCCCTTCAGAGAAAGGTACCTCCTTCTTTGATGACCCATTCTTTCTACTGGGATCTCACTCGTGGAGATCTTTCATTTAGGTTTTTTTTCCCCCCAGAGTGTCTTGGCTTTCCATGCCTGAAATACTCTCATGGGCTTTTCAGCCAGATCCGCATGCCTTAAGGGATGATTATGAGGCCAGAGTGCTGTTATGACATTTGCCATTCTATGGGTCTGCTGTGTATCTCACTTCCCATGTTGGATTGTTCTCTCCCTTTTTTATTCTATCAGCTAGTATTTGCAGACACTAGTCTTGTTTATGTGATCCCTTTGGTTCTTAGTCCTATCATTACGATCAATTGTGAACAGAAATTGATCACGGGGACTAGTGAGATGGCATTGGTACATGCCACCTCGATGGGAATGAATTCGAATCCCCTGGTATGTTTCTAACTCTACCGTTTGAGGTAAGTCAGCTTGAGCATGTCCCGAATTGCACATCTCTTCCCTCTCTTATTCCCACTCTTATATTTAACAGCGATCACTTTTCAGTTAAGTTTCAGCACTTAAGAAGAATTGTGTATTGATTACAGTTTTCAACCAAAAATATTAAGTAGAACAAAAAAAATACTAAGAGGGATAACATATTAAGCTGCTCATCAACAGTCAGGGTGAGGGCTGATCAAGTCACCGTTTCTCATAATGTTCATTTCACTTTAACAGGTTTCCTTTTTGGTGCTCAGTTAGTTGTCACCGATCAGGGAGAACATATGGTATTTTTCCCTTTGGGGTTGGCTTATTTCACTCAGCATAATGTTTTCCAAATTCCTAACAGGGATCACTTTTCAGTTAAAATTTAAACACCTAAGAATAATTGTGTGTTAATTACAGAGTTCAACCAATGGTACTAGAACAAAAAAAATACTAAAATGGATAAAGCATTACATTGTACATCAACCGTCAGGACAAGAGCTGATCAAGTCACTGTTTCTCATAGTGTCCCTTTCATTTCAACAAGTTTCCCCTTTGGTGCTCAGTTAGTTGTCACCGATCAGGGAGAACATATGATATTTGTCCCTTTGGGACTGGCTTAATTCACTCAGCATGATGTTTTCCAAATTCTTCCATCTTGTTGCAAATGACCAGGTTTCATTGTTTTTGACTGCTGTATAGTATTCGATAGAGTACATGTCCCATGATTTCTTTATCCAGTCTACTGTTGATGGGCATTTGGGTTGATTCCAGGTCTTAGCTATTGTGAATTGAGCTGCAATAAACATTAATGTGCAGACTGCTTTTTTGTTTGCCAATTTAATTTCCTTTGGGTAAATTCCAAGGAGTGGGATGGCTGGGTTTTATGGTAGGGTTATCTTCAGGTTTCTGAGGAATATCCAGACTGACTTCCATAGTGGCTGAACCAGTTTGCATTCCTACCTACAGTGGGTTAGTGTCCCTTTTTCCCCACATCCTCGCGAGCATCTATTGTTGGTAGATTTCTGAATGTGAGCCATTCTAACTGGGGTGAGGTGGAACCTCATTGTGGTTTTGATTTGCATTTCCCTGATTGCTAGTGATCTTGAACATTTTTTCATGTGTCTGCTGGCCATTTGGATTTCCTCTTTTGAAAAATGTCTATTGAGGTCCTTGGCCCATCTCTTAAGTGGGTTGTTTGTTTTGATCTTGTGAGTTTCTGGATTTCTTTGTAGATTCTGGTTATCAACCCTTTATCAGTTGCATAGTTTGCAAATATTTTTTCCTATTCTGTAGGTTGTCTCTTCGCTTTCCTGACTGTTTCTTTTGCAGTACAGAAACTTCTCAATTTGATGCAATCCCAATTGTTAATTTTGGCTTTGACTGCCTGTGCTTCTGGGGTGTTTTCCAAGAAGACATAGCTGGTACCTATATCTTGCAGGGTTTTTCCAATGCTCTCTAATAATTTGATGGTGTCAGCTCGTAGATTTAAGTCTTTAATCCATGTTGAGTGTATTTTTGTGTAAGGTGAAAGGTAGGGGTCTTGCTTCATGATTCTGCATGTGGAAATCCAATTTTCCCAGCACCATTTATTGAATAGACTGTCCTTACTCCAGGGATTGGTTTTGGATCCTTGATCAAATATGAGTTGGCTGTAGATGTTTGGATTGATTTCTGGTGTTTCTATTCTGTTCCATTGGTCTATCCATCTGTTTCTGTACCAGTACCATGCTGTTTTGATAACAACTGCCCTGTAGTATGTCCTGAAATCTGGTATTCTGATGCCTCCAGCTCTGTTTCTGTTGTACAAGATTGCTTTAGCTATTCAAGGTCTCCTGTGTCTCCATATAAATTTCAGCATCATTTTTTCCAGATCTGAGAAGAATGTCTTTGGTATCTTGATTGGTATTGCATTGAATCTATAAATTGCTTTTGGGAGAATGGACATTTTGATGATATTGATTCTTCCAATCCATGAGCATGGAAGATTTTTCCATTTCTTGGTATCCTCTTCTATTTCTTTCTTTATGGTTTTGTAATTTTCATCGTAGAGATCTTTAACGTCCTTGGTTAAGTTTATTCCAAGGTATTTGATTGTTTTTGTAGCTATTGTGAATGGGATTGATCTTAGAAGTTCTTCCTCAGCCGTGGCATTGCCTGTGTATACAAAGGCTGTTGATTTTTGTGCATTGATTTTATACCCTGCTACTTTGCCAAAATCTTCTATGAGTTCCTATAATCTCTTAGTAGAGTTCTTTGGGTCCCCTAAATAAAGAATCATATCATCTGCAAAGAGGGAGTTTGAGTTCTTCCTTCCCAATTTGTATCCCTTTAATTTCTTTTTCTTGCCTAATGGCTCTGGCTAAAACTTCTAGAACTATATTGAATAGCAGTGGTGAGAGTAGGCATCCCTGTCTGGTACCAGATCTCAGTGGAAATGCTTCCAACTTTTCCCCATAAATGACATTTCTTTCTTGATTTGTCTTTCAGTGAGTTCATTATTAGCAAACAAAAATCTATTGTTTTGTACATTTATTTTGTAACCTGAGATGTACAGAATTGGTTTATCAATTCTAAGCTTTTTGGTGGAGTGCCTAGGTTTTGCCTTGCACAACATCACATCATCTGCAAACATGGGTAATTTGACTTCCACTTTTCCAATTTTGATGCCATTTCTTTCTTTTCCCTAATCACTCTCACTAAAATTCCCAGTACTATATTGAATAAGAGCAGTGAAAGTGGAATCTTTGTCTTGTTCCAGATCTGAGGTGAAATGCTTTTAGATTTTCCCAATTCAGGATGATATTGGCTGTTAGTTTATCGTATATAGCTTTTATAATTCTTTATGAAGCCAGTAGTACTCTAATACCAAAACCAATTAAATATACACTACAAAAAGAAAGCTGCAGATCATTATCCTTGATGAACTTCAATGAAAAATTTTCAACCAAATATGAGCAGTCTGAATCCAACACTAGATAAAAAATATCACACATCTCAATATAGTGGGATTTATCCCTGCAATGCAAGAGTAGTGTAACATTCACTAATCAATAAACTTCAACATAATGAAGAACAAAAATCATATGGTCATCTCAATAGATGCAGAGAAAGCATTTGATAAGATTCACTCTGCAATGATAAAAAACCCTCCACAAATTAGGTAAAGAATGAACATTCCTCAAAATTATAAAGGCTGTATATGACAAACCAGTAGCCAATACCATACTGACTAGGGAAAAGCTAAAAGAATCTCCCCTCAGATCTGGAACAAGACAAAGATGCTCACTTTTACCATTCTTATTCAATAGATCTTTGGAAATATTAGCAAGAATAGGTAGGGAAGAAAAAGAAAAAAGGACATCAAATTGGAAAAGAAGAAGCAAAAATATCCAGATTTGCAGATGACTTGATTTTTTTTTTACATGGAAAATCTAAACATTCCACCAAAAAAGCGATTAGAATTAAGTAAAGTTTCAGGAGAAAAAATAAACATTCAAACATCTGTAGCATTTTTATAAATCAATGATGACCTCAAAGAAAGAGGAAATCAAGTAAGAAATCCTGTTCACAATACCTACAAAAAATCATATACTTGGGAATAAATTTAACCAAAGAGGTGAAATATTTCTACAATGAAAATTATAAAGCAATGATTAAATAAATCATGAAAGATACAAAAAAGTGGAAAGATATTCCTTGCTTATGTGTTGGAAGGATTAATATAATTGAAATGTCTATACTACTGAAAGCATTCTACAGATTTAATGCAATACCTTTCAAAATACCAATGACAACTTTACAGAATTAAAAAAACAAGCCTAAAATTCACAAAGAATCATGAAAGAACAAGAATAGCCAAAGTGATCATGAGCAAAATAAAATCAAGCTAGAGACATCACAATACCTGATTTCAAAGCATTCTACAATGCTATAGTAATTAAAACAGCATAGCCGGCACCACGGCTCACTAGGCTAATCCTCTGCCTGTGGCACCGACATACCGGGTTCTAGTCCTGGTTGGGGTGCCGGATTCTGTCCTGGTTGCTCCTCTTCCAGTCCAGCTCTCTGCTGTGGCCCGGGAAGGCAGTGGAGGATGGCCCAAGTGCTTGGGCCCTGCACTTGCATGGGAGACCAGGAGGAAGCACCTGGCTCCTGGCTTCGGATTGGCGTAGTTCCAGCTGTGGCAGCCGTTTGGGGGGTGAACCAATGGAAGGAATACCTTTTTCTTTGTCTCTCTCACTGTCTAACTCTGCATGTAAAAAAAAAAAACAAAACACAAAAAAACAAAAAACAAAACAGCATGGTACTGGCATAAAAACATGTCAATCAATGGAACACAATAGAGAACCCAGAAAATAATTCACATACATATATAGCCAACTGATTAACAAAAGTGCCAAAAACATCACTGGAGAAAGGATTGTCTTTTCAATAAATGATGCTGGCAAAGCTAGACATATAAATATGTAGAATAAAGAAATTAGACCCCTATTCTTTACCATATTAAAAAGTCTATTAAAATGGATTAAAAATCTAAATGTAACATCTGAATCTGACAAATTGATAGAAGAAAACATAGGGAAAACAATTGAAGACACTTGCATAGGTGGTGATATCTTGGCTAAGACTCCAAAAGCACGGGCAACAAAAGCAAAATTGGACAATTGGGATTATATCAAACTCAGAAGCTTTTGTTCTGTCAAAAATGAAGTGAAGAGATAGCTGACAGAATAGGAGTAAATATTTGCAAGCTACTTATCCAACAAAGGATTAATATACAAAATCTATTAGGAACTCCAAAAACTCAATGACAACAATAACAAATCTAATCCACTTAAAAATGAGTAAAAGAGGGCCGGCGCCGTGGCTCAGTAGGCTAATCCTCCGCCTTGCGGCGCCGGCACACAGGGTTCTAGTCCCGGTCGGGGCGCCGGATTCTGTCCCGGTTGCCCCTCTTCCAGGCCAGCCCTCTGCTGTGGCCAGGGAGTGCAGTGGAGGATGGCCCAGGTGCTTGGGCCCTGCACCCCATGGGAGACCAGGAAAAGCACCTGGCTCCTGGCTCCTGCCATCTGATCAGCGCGGTGCGCTGGCCGCGGCGCGCGGCCGCGGCGGCCATTGCAGGGTGAACCAACGGCAAAGGAAGACCTTTCTCTCTGTCTCTCTCTCTCACTGTCCACTCTGCCTGTCAAAAAAAAAAAAAAAAAAAAAGAGTAAAAGACCTGAATAGACAGTTCTCAAAAGAAGAAATACAGATGGCCAACAAATATATGAAAAATTAGTTAATATCACCAGCCATCAGGCAAATGCAAATCTTTTTACTTTTTAAACTTTTGACACAAAATTATATTTACAATGTATTTGATGTTTTGATGCACATATACATTGTGAATTGATTACTACAATTAACATAGCCATGATTCCACACAGTTACTATTTTGCATGTAATAAGAACACTTAACATCTATTGTCACAAATTTTAAATATGTCATACATAATTATTAATGGTTACCATGTCGTACATTAATCTTCAGGATGTATTCATAACTGATATTTTGCACCCTTTGACTAAAATCTACTCATTTCTCCACTCCAACTCCTTGCAACTACCTTTTTACTGTCTGTTTCTATAAGTCAGACCTCTTTGAATTCCACATTTAAGTGAGATTATGCAGTAGTTGTTTTTCTGTGTCATAGATATAAAGGTTACTTAGCTTGACATAGTATCCTGTATATCTATCTACATTGTCACAAATGTCAGGATTTCCTTCTTTAAAACATGGAATACTATTACATTGCATATGTATACCATTTTTTAATCCATTCATTCATTGATGAACATTCAGATTGTTTATGTCACTTGGGTATTGTGAATAATGCTGCAATGACCATGAGAGTGCAGATATTTCTTCAATGTAATGACTTCAATTCCTTTGATACATACCTAGAGATGAGAATGTTGGAGTAATAGTGATTTTAATTTTTATGAATATTCATAGTTTTCCATAGTGGCTGCAGCAATTTACATTCCCAACAACATGTGTAATGGTATCCTTTTCTTCATATCCTCCCCAATGTTTGTTACCCTTGCTTTAATTATCCTAGCAGGTATAAGATGATATATAATTCTCCTTTTTAAAGATTTTTATTTAAAAAGTTTAGTTTTTAGCAGACTCAATGTGATTTGTAGATACAGATCAAAGAACATAATGGAATTCCCTTCCTCCCTCCCTCCCTCTCTCCCTCTCTCTCTATCTCACCCTCTTTCCTTCTCTCTTTTTTCAAAAAAGTTTTTGAGGTAACATATTTTAAATTTACGTTATAGTAAAAAGGCTTAATACTTTACCAAATAAGAAGTTGAACAAGTAAAAAGCAAAAAGACTCTAGTTCAGTAGGAATATAGACATTGGCTATAAACAGTAATTGAATGGAAAATTACCATTTCACCTATATACAGTAAATTTTAAAGTAATCATTAAAACTATAGTAGTATAACATTCTTAACCATTGGTTAGACAAAAGTATAAAACAAAGTTTTACAACATTATATTTGCAACAGTGCTGAAACACACAGACATTTCTTTCTTTCTTGTTTGTTTGTTTTTAAAATTTTAGCTCCCACTTATAAGAGAGAACATGTGGTATTTGTCTTTTTGAGTCCAACTTATTTCAATCAACATGATATCCTCCAGTTGCATATCATTCTCCTTTAGATTTACATTTCCCTGATGGCTGATGATGTTTAGCCCCTTTTCATATACACACTAGTGATCTTTAGGGCATTGGTAAATGCTAAATCAACTCTTTTGCCCATTTTAATATTTGGTCATTTATTTTTCTATTCAATTGTATGAGTTCATTACATACTTCGAATATTAACCCTTTATCAGATATGTGGTTTGCAAATATTTTATTCCATTCCATAGGTTGCCTTTTCATTTTGTTGCTCTGATATTTCCTTTGCTCTGATAAGCTTTTAAGCATGGCTTGATGCCACTTGTCCATTTTACTTTTTGTTGTATGTGCTTCTGTGTCATAGCCAATAAATCATTATAAAGCTCAATGTATAAGAAGTTTTCTTCTATGTCTTCTGGGGATTTCTTAAAATTTCAGAACTCATTTTTAAGTTTTTAATTAGTTTTAAGTTGTAATTAGTTTCAAGTTGATTTTTTATGGTATAAGATATCAATTTCATACCTTTGCAAGTACTATCCAGTCTTCCCAACAGCATTTATTAAAGAGATCATGCATTCTTCATTGTGTATTCTTGTAAAAAATCACTTGGCCATAAATGCATGTGTTTATTTATGGCCCCTTATCCTTTTCAGTTGGTGTATACATTTGTCCTTATGTCAGACCATATTGCTTTGATTACTGCAGTTTTATAATATATGATGAAATCAGGGAGTATTTCCAACTTTGTTTTTATGGTTTTGGTTATTTGGAGTCTTTTGGACATTTCATTGAATTTTAGTATATTTTTTCTATTTTTGTATAAAATATTTTTGTAGTTCTGATAAGAATTGCATTGAATCTGTAGATCATTTTAATAGCATGGAGTTATTTTTTACAATATTATTATATCAATCCATGAACATGGGATGTCTTTCCATTTATTTTTGTCAACTTTAATTTATTTCATCAGTATTCTATAGTTTTTATTATACAAGTCTTCTACTCCATAGTTTTAAATTTTTTATTAATATAAAGAGAACATATTTCATGTATTTCATAGATACAATTTGAAAAAATAATGATGCTTCCCTCCCTCCCTCCTCCTTCCTTTCTTTTTCTTTTAATTTTTGCAGTGACATACTTTCAATTTACTTTATAGTCACAGGCTTAATGCTCTACTAAATACAGTGTTCAACAAGTCATCATAATTCTTTTATATTCTATAATAAATGGGATTGATTTCTTTAGTTCATTCTTGGGTAACTTGTAGTTGGTACATAAAAATGCAACTGATTTTTGAATGTTGACTTAGTATCCTGCAACTTTGCTAACTTACTTTTTGTGTGCATGTGTGTATGCACATGCACATGTGAGTGTGTGTGATATATCTTTAGGGTTTTCTAGATGTTAGATCATTCTATTAGCAGACAATTTTAGTTCTTTTCATATTGCACTCCTTTATTTATTTTTCTTGCCTCATTGATCTGGCTAGGACTTCAAGTACTATGTTGAATAGGAGAAGTGAGAAAGAGCATCCTTTCCTGTTCTGAATCTTAGAGGGAAAGTTTTCATCATTTTACCAATGGGTATGGTGTTTGTTTTGTTTTTTCCTAAATGGCTTTTATTGTATATTGTGACCAGGTCCTTCTGATCCTAAAATAAGAGTTTTTTTTGGTCATGAAAGCATACTGAATTTTATGAAATGTTGCTTGTAAATCTATTGAGATGAGCATATATATATATATATATTTCATATATACAGATTTAGGAACAGAGTGGGAGTTCCCTCACTTCCCTCCCTCCCCCTCCGACTTCAACCCTTCCTCCCCCTCCCTATCAGATTCCTGTTCTAATTTTTTTTTTAACTTTTATTTAATGAATATAGATTTCCAAAGTACAGCTTATGGACTACATTGGCTTCCCCCCCCATAACTTCCCTCCCACCTGCAACCCTCCCCTTTCCCGCTCTCTCTCCCCTTCCATTCATATCAAGATTCATTTTCAATTTTCTATATATACAGAAGATCAGTTTAGTATACATTAAGTAAAGATTTCAACAGTTTGCACCCACATAGAAACACAAAGTGAAAAATACTGTTTGAGTACTCGTTATAGCATTAAATCTCAATGTACAGCACATTAAGGACAGAGATCCTACATGAGGAATAAGTGCACAGTGACTCTTGTTGTTGACTTTACAAATTGACACTCCTGTTTATGGCATCAGTAATCTCCCTATGCTCCAGTCATGAGTTTCCAAGGCTATGGAAGCCTTTTGAGTTCTCCAACTCTTATCTTATGTAGACAAGGCCATGGTCAAAGTGGAAGTTCTCTCCTCCCTTCAGAGAAAGGTACCTCCTTCTTTGAAGACCTGTTCTTTCCACTGGGATCTCACTCGTGGAGATCTTACATTTAGGTTGTTGTTTGTTTGTTTGTTTTGCCAGAGTGTCTTGGCTTTCCATGCCTGAAATACTCTCATGGGCTTTTCAGCCAGATCCGAATGCCTTTAGGGCTGATTCTGAGGCCAGAGTGCTGTTTAGGACATCTGCCATTCTATGAGTCTGCTGTGTATCTCGCTTCCCATGTTGGATCGCTCTCCCCTTTATTTATTCTATCGGTTAGTATTAGCAGGCACTAGACTTGTTTATGTGATCCCTTTGCCTCTTAGTCCTTTCATTATGATCAATTGTGAACTGAAATTGATCACTGGGACTAGTGAGATGGCATTGGTACATGCCACCTTGATGGGATTGAATTGGAGTCCCCTGGTATGTTTCTAACTCTACCATTTGGGGCAAGTCAGCTTGAGCATGTCCCAGATTGTACATTTCTTACCTCTCTTATTCCCACTCTTATATTTAGCAGGGATCACATTTCAGTTTAATTTTAACACTTAAGAATAACTGTGTATTAATTACAGAATTAAACCAGTAGTATTAAGTAGTCCTGTTCTAATTTTTACTGTGATCCCTTTTCAGTATATGTAATGATCATATAGTTAACCTTACTTTAAGTAGTGGAGTTCAACAAATAGTATGAAGAAGAAGAAAGCAAAACAGAACAAAACTAAACAAAATGCTGTTCCTCAGTGGAAAAGACAAGGGCTATAAACAATCATCAAATGTCAAGATGTCTGTTTCAGACCAATCCACTATATTTTACATATTCTATTAGTTACATTAGATCAGGAGAAACATGATACCTGTCTTTTGTGATTGGTTTATTTCACTAAGTATAATGGATTCCAGTTGTGATTATCTTGTTGTGAAATACAGGATTCTGTTTTTTTAACAACTGAGTAGCACTACATAGTGTGTATATATACCAAAATTTCTTTATCCAGTCTGGGTTGATTCCATATCTTTGTTATTGTGAATTGTGCTGCAATGTGCATGGGGGTACAGATAACTCAGATGCTGATTTCTTTTTTTTTTCTTTTTTTTTATCTTTTATTTAATGAATATAAATTTCCAAAGTACGACTCATGGGTTACAATGGCTTTCCCCCCCATACCGTCCCTCCCACCCACAACCCTCCCCTTTCCCACTCCCTCTCCCCTTCCATTCACATCAAGATTCATTTTCGATTATCTTAATATACAGAAGATGCTGATTTCTTTTTATTTGGTTAAATTCCCAGGAGTGGGATGGCTGGATCATATGGCAGGTTTATATTCAGATTTCTAAGGTATCTCCATACAGTATTCCACAGTGGCTGTACCAGTTTACATTCCTATCAATAATGCACCCAGGGTACCTTTTCCCCCTGCATCCTCACCAGCATTTGTCCTTTGTTGATTTCTGTGTGAGAGCCATTCTAACTGGAGTGAGGTGAAACCTCATTGTGGTTTTAATTTGCTTTTCCACTGTGGCTAGTGACCCTGAGCATATCTGCAAGTGTCTGTAGGCCATTTGAATTTTCTCTCTTGGAAAATGTCTGTTTAAGCCTTTGGCCCATTTCTTCACTAGATGGTTTGTTTTGCTGTTGTTGAATTTATTGAGCTTTTTACTGTTTCTGGATGTTAACTCTTTATCAATTGCATAGTATGCAAATATTTTCTTGCTTTCTGTCAGTTGTCTCTTCACTTTGCTGAGTGTTTCTTTTGTATTGTAGAAGCTTCTCAGCTTGATGTAATCCCATTTGTCAATTTTGACTTTGAATGCCTGCACTTTTGGGATCTTTTCCAAGAAGTCTTTGCCTATGCAAATGTCTTGTAGAGTTTTCCCCATGCTCTCTAATGATTTGGTGATATCAGGCCATAGATTTAGGTCTTTGATCCATTTTGAGTAGATTTTTGTATAAGGTGTAAGGTAGGGGTCTTAAATATTTTTTTTTTGTATTTCCTTTAGGTTTTGCATCTAAGTTTCTCAGGAATATTTCCTTATAGTTTTAGCTTCTTGTGGTTCTTTGGCTTTGGCATCAGGATAATATTGACCATGGAATTAATTGGTTAATGATCCCTGTTTTTATACTTTTGGGAAGCATTTGTGGATGACTGGTATCAATTGTTCTTTAAACATTTGGTAGAATTCACCATTAAAGACATCATGATCCTACATCATGATCCTAAAGTTGTAATTGTGAAATGTATGGTTTGTAACTGTAAAGCAGTATAATTCTGCATACATTCCAGCAGACTTACTTCTAAGGGTACAGCTTAAAAACTTGCCATGGGATCCCAAATCCCCTTAAGCTGGGTGGTGAAAATAGCATTTTAAGTGTTATAGAGATCATATGGATAGGATCAAGTGTTAAAGTGATCATTTAAATAGGACTAAGTGTTTTGTAGTAATAATAGAATTAAAGAATAGCAAATGCTCCAACATGGGAAACAGTCCATACAGCAGACTCGAAGAATGTCAATCGACTTAAGTAGCACTCTGATCTCAGAATCAACACTTAAGGCATTCTGGTCTGGCTGAAAATCCCATGGGGAGCATTTCAGGCTTGGAAAACCAAGACATTGTGGTAAAAATGTTCTAAATGAAGGACCTCTGTGGATGAGACCCCAGTGGAAAGAAGCAGCCACCAAAGAAGGATGTACTTTTCTCTGAAAGGAGGGGAGCTTCCACTTTGGTTATGGTCTTGCTGAAATGCTAAAGGAGTCTGTGGATCTAAAAGGCTTCCGTAGCCTAAACAGCTCCTGTTAAGAGCCTTGGGTGATCACTGACGTCATACATAAAAGTGTTAATCATTAAATTAACAACAGGAGTCACTGTGCACTAACTTTCCATGCAGGACCTCCATCCTCAAAGAATTGTGATTTAATGCTATAACTAGTACTCAAACAGTATTTTACACTTTGTGTTTCTGTGTGGGAGCAAACTGTTGAAAGCTTTACTTAATATATGCTAAATTGATCTTCTGTGTATAAAGATAATTGAAAATGAATCTTGGCCGGCGCCGCGGCTCACTAGGCTAATCCTCCGCCTAGTGGCGCTGGCACACCGGGTTCTAGTCCCGGTCGGGGCGCCGGATTCTGTCCCGGTTGCCCCTCTTCCAGGCCAGCCCTCTGCTGTGGCCAGGGAGTGCAGTGGAGGATGGCCCAGGTGCTTGGGCCCTGCACCCCATGGGAGACCAGGAAAAGCACCTGGCTCCTGGCTCTTGCCATCTGATCAGCGTGGTGCGCCGGCCGCAGCGCACCGGCCGCGGCGGCCATTGGAGGGTGAACCAACGGCAAAGGAAGACCTTTCTCTCTGTCTCTCTCTCACTGTCCACTCTGCCTGTCAAAAAAAAAAAATGAATCTTGATGTGAATGGAAGGGAATAGGGAGCGGGAAAGGGGAGGGTTGCAGGTGGGAGGGAAGTTATGGGGGGGAAGCCATTGTAATCCAGAAGCTGTACTTTGGAAATTTATATTCATTAAATGAAAGTTTAAAAAAAAGAAAGTTAATAGTAAAACTTGTTCTCAAAGAATTACTTCGTTGCAGTGTATTAAGTGGAGGATATTCTCATATTTCATAAGTTATAGTTATGCTTAAGTGCTTATAAAAGATGTATCATTATTGGGTTCTTCTTTAAAGTTATTTAAGAAATTAGTCCAATTCTCCTACACTGTCCAATTTTTTGGCATGCATTTCTTCAGAGTTGTCTCTTATGATCCTTTTTTCCCCTGTGTTACCATTTGTCGTACCTCCTCTTTCATTTCAGATTTTTATTTGAATTTTTTCTTAGTCTAGGTAAGAGTTGTCAGTTTTGTTTATCTTTTCCAAAAACCAACTCTGATTTTTCTGTTCTCTATTTTATTTTTTCTTCTTCAATATTTATTATTTTTCTCCTAATTTTGAGTTTAGTTTGTTATTTTTCTAGTTTTTTAAGCTGTAAAATTAACCTGTTCATTTGATATCTCACGTCCTTTTTTTTTTTTTTTTTTTTACAGGTAGAGTTAGACAGTGAGAGAGAGTTATAGACAGTGAGAGACAGAGAGAAAGGTCTTGCTTCTGCTGGTTCACTCCCCTAATGGCCACCATGGCTGGTGCTGCATGCTGATCCGAAGCCAGGAGCCAGGTGCTTCCTCCCAGTCTCCCATGTGGGTGCAGGGACCCAAGCACTTGGGCCATCCTCTACTGCCCTCGCAGGCCACAGCAGAGAACTGGACTGGAAGAGGAGCAACCAGGACTAGTACTTGGCACCCCAACCGGGACTAGAACCTGGGATGCCAGAGCCGCAGGCGGAGGATTAACCAAGCGAGCCATGGCGCCAGCCCTCACTTCCTTTTTAATGTAGGCATTTATCACTATAAACTTCCCTACTTGCATTACTTTTTCTGCATCCCATCGTTTTGGTAGGTTTTGTTTCCATTTTTGCTTGTGTTAAGACAAGTATAAAGTAAAGCTGTTTTATTTTAAAGCTGTCTTTAGTGTGTCTTTTCCATTTCTACTCTCCACTCAGATGCTGCAACTTCTTACCTACTTTCCATGTTTCTGTGAGATATGAGAACTAGAACTTCCTTTTATTCCATTTTTTAAAGATTTATTTATTCATTTGAAAATCAGAGTTACACAGAGAGAGAAGGAGAGACAGAGAGAGGTCTTCCATCCTCTAGTTCACTCCCCAATTGGCCACAATGTTTGGAACTGGGCTGATTTGAAGCCAGGAGCCAGGAGCTTCCTCTGGGTCTCCCAAGTGGGTGCAGGGGCCCAAGGACTTGGGCCATCTTCTACTGCTTTCCCAGGCCATAGCAGAGAGCTGGATTGGAAGTGGAGCTGCCGGGATTTGATCCACATGGGATGCCGGCACTGGAGGCGATGGCTTTACCCACTACGCTGCAATACCAGCCCCTATTCTGTTTTAAAATTTAACCTTTTTAGTGGGTATGTAGTGGTATCTCAGGTTTTCAATTTTCATTTCTCTAAAGGATATTGAGTCCTACATTTTTTTAAAGATTTATTTGTTTATTTGAGAGGCAGAGTTACAGACAGAGGGACGGAGAGACAGATAGACAGGCCTTCCCTCTGCTGGTTCACTCTCCAAATGGTCACAACGGCCATGGCTGGGCCCATTCAAAACCAGGAGTAAGGAGCTTCTTCTGGGGCTCCCATGCAGGTGCAGGGACCCAAGCACCTGAGCCATCTTCTGCTGCTTTCCCAAGCCATAGTAGAGACCTGGATTGGAAGAAGAACAGCTGGGACACGAACCAGTGCCCATATGGGATGCTGGCGCCCCAAGTAGAGGCCTAACCTATTAGGCCACAGTGCTGACTCAGAGGCCTATAATTCTTTAAAACAAAAAAAAACTCTTATTTCCAGATGGTGTAGGAATGGTTTTGCATGGAGAAAGTGTAATTACTAAAACTAAATTTAAGTCTTTGATGCTAGTGGTTCTCAAAACTGGCCACATATCAGAATTATGTGTATAACGTTATAAATGTTCAGATGCTTAGATTTCACCTAAAAGTGACTGAATCAGAATATGCAGTGGTTAGTCTCTATCTTATAGTGGTAATTTATACACTATATCTGTATTCAGCTTGTTTTTTCTCAAGTGTTTTTTAAACTCATTGCAATTTGGGCACAACTGACATATTTATTATTATTGCCTAGCCTCGTGTCACTTTACATTTGATTCTCTTTCTTTTTTTTTCTCTCATGCACTGTTAATGTACTTGGAAAAACCAGTTTCCCAGTATTTAAAAGCGTTCAATTTCTATTTTTTTGCTTATGCTACCATTTGTAGATCCATACAGTCCATTGGTGTGGACTCAAAGAAGGGCAATTATCATTCTGTTTGACTTAGAATAATATTAATGAGGTTTAGTGCTTCCCCAAACTCACATCCTGAAGCTTAATACTAAAAATAATTTTTTTGCCTAAACCACATTTTTTTTCAATTTTTAAAATCTTATTTAAGTTACACAAGTTTCATGCATTTCATATGTAGAGATTTAGGAACATAGTGACACGTCCCCCTCTACCTACTTTCCTGCCCATGTTCCAACCCTTCTTCTTCCTCCCTCTCACATTCCTACTCTTAATTTTTACAAAGATCTACTTTCAGTTTACTAAATGATCATAAAGTTAACCCTACACTAAGTAAAAGATTTCAACAAATAGTATGAAGAAAAAAAACACTGTTCCTCAATGGACGAAACAAGGGCTGTAAACAATCATTGAGTCTCAAAATGTACATTTTGGGTACTCTATTAATTACTTTGGATCAGGGAAAACATAATATCTGTCTTTTTGGTACTGGCCTGTATTTCACTAAGTATAATGGTTTCCAGTTGTGTTCATCTTGTTGTGAAAACAGGGTTTCATTTTATTTTTTACAGCTGAGTAATACTCCAAATATATATATATATATGTATATATATACCATAATTCATTTATCCAGTCAAAAGTTGATAGACATCTGGGTTGATTCCATATCTTAGCTATTGTGAATTGTGCTGCAATGAACATGGGGGTACAGATAACTCTTTCAGATGCTGATTTCTTTTGGTTTGGGTAAATTTCCAGGAGTGAGATGGCTAGATCATATGGTAGGTCTATATTCAGATTTCTGACATATCTCCATACTGTCTTCCACAGTGGCTGCACCAATTTACATCCCCACCAACAGTGGATTAGGAAAACCACTGTTTATAATTCAATGTCTATAGGGAGCACTATGGTCTGATATTGCACTTTTGATAGGTGAAAAAGACAAAGAGGAAAATGACTAATTCTCATTTTAGGAGAAGCAAATGAGTTTAAAGATTTATTTTATTCATTTGAAAGACAGAGTTACAGAGAGAAGTAGAGCCAGAGAGAGAGGTCTTCCATCTGCTGGTTCACTCCCCAGATGGCCACAATGGCTAGAGCTGCACTGATCTGAAGCCAGGAGCCAGAAGTTTCTTCTAGGTCTCTTACGAAGGTTCAGGGGCCCAAGTATGTGGACCATCTTCTACTGTTTTCCCGGGATTTCCCAGGAGTGCTGGATAGGAAGTAGAGCAGCCAGGACTTGAACTGGCACCCAGATGGGATGTCGGTGCTGCAGGCTGGGGCTTTAACCCACTGTGCCATAGCACCAGCCCTCGAATGGCTTTAAAATTGTACCTTCAAAACCATGCCCTGGGTTTCTGCAACAAAAATGACATGGAATAGAACCAAAAAATGTATCGCGGTAATTTTTTATGAGATGTACAAATGTTGTTTGATATCATCACACCCTCCTTCAAATATTCTCTGCACAAGTATAGAATGGTAAATAGTGATGTAAGATAATTTTCCTTAATAAAATGTGTACTAGAAAAGATGGATACTTATATATTAGAGTCATGGGATATAACCCTGACTTTGCTACTAACTTAACTGCACTGTGTCTCTCTTTCTCCATTTTATAAGGGAACAGATTAAATAGTTTCTGGGAGCCTTCCCATCTCTGAAATTCTGTGGAACTGTATTTCTCACCATCTTTCTCCTTCTTCAAAATTGTGTGGAGAAGGAAAAAATGTTGGGTTGTTTTTGCTCTTTTATTTTAACAATTAGCTCTTGAATTAATGCTCTGCTGGCAACTACTGCATCTTAGTGTAGATGATTTAGTATTTCAGCAATTGTTGGATTCTTATAAATGTGCCAGCTTGGAAGATTGAAATTAGGGAGATTTCTAAAGGTATTTCAAGCTGGCCTTAATTAATTAAATGCTTGATAGATGCAGTCCAAGGTTAACCACTTAATAAATTGGCAACCAAATAAAAAATGGAATCAAAAGCTTTGAGCAGCTTACTGGAAGGGATCTGGGCTCCCCACCAAGAGATTCTGTAGTGATGCTGGCAGCAGGGTGGGTTATTTTCAAGCTCCTGACTCATTGTCACTATACCCTTTCACCTAAGTCTGAGCCCTTCCTCCCAAAGAAACTACACAGTACTGCATCATTTGTAGCAACGATTGTATCAGTGTTCACAGATTTAAGGAAAATTCCCACCAAAAACGTGAATAGTTGAGAAAGGAACAATCTTTAAGCCACTGTGTATTTGAACATAAGAATATTGTATGGGAGCATATTGGTGATAGTTCTTAGGTAACATGGAAAAAAGGCTTTTGTTATTTCTCTGAACTGGTATTTAGATTGAAGATTATATTAAAGATAAAAGGAATGCTACTTAGAAAAAGGGATTATAAAGTAAGATGATATGATCCTATTTAGAAGACTGTAGAGAGTGCTAAGTTATTGAATATTTGAGAGAAAGAAGTAATTAAGGGCTGGCCATATTCTGAGAAACTAAAGAAATAGATGTTATCACTCAGGTTGTCGGGAACTGTATTTGTCAAAAAACCCCAGGCATTCTGTTAAATCAAATTATCAAACCAAGAAAAAAGGGTAGGCATTTGGCCTAATGGTTGAAGATGTTGGTTAGAATGCCTGCATCCCACGTCAGAGTATCTGAGTTCAATTCCCGTCTTCACCCCTGATTCAAGCTTCCCTCTTACAGATCATTGGAGGTGATAGTGATGGCTCCACTGGTGGAGTCCGTGCAACCCACATAGGAAACCTGGGTTGAGTTCCAGCTCTTAGCTCTGGCTCCCTCCCAGCCCTGGCCATTGCAAACATTTGAGGAATGAACCACTGACTGGGAGTACTCTCTGTCTCTCTATCTTTCAAATAATATGTTTATTGGATTTGTGTATATATATATATGTATTCATGTATATGAACATGAATATATCTGAATATGCTTCATATATATGAATATATTTCATATATATACATATATACATATATACATGAATCCAAGAAACATTAAACAACTACTTTGTACTCAACTGTGTACCAATTCCTATGGTTATTGTAAGAAAGAAGTGATATTCCTCTTGAGAGTACTTAAAAAGATAGGATAACAGAAGGATAGTGATACAGAAAAAGTCAGAAGCATTGAATTCCAGCAGTCCTCTCTGTGACCTAGGTCAAGGGACTTCTCTGAGTCTCAGACTTCTAGTCCATTGAGATAGTATTCAATGAGATAATATGTGAAAGTATTTTAAAAAATACAAAGAGCTGGTCACATGGAACAATGACAATGTAAGTGCCAATGACTGGAGACAATAATAGTATGGTTAAAAAAGCAAAGAATCTGATAATCAATAAATCTGTATTTGAATACTATTTTTGTCATGAGCTGTGTGGCCTTTGTGGGTGCTCCTTAATCTCTCTGAGTCTTCAGTTTCCCATTTGTAAAATTAGAATAATGACAACAACAATAAATACCTCATGTTGTTGCTTATCACATAGCAGGTATTTGGCAATGGCAGAGTTGGAAATTAAAAAAACCCATCTCCAAATATATCATTAGCAAAGCTCCCATTATTACAGAAGTTAACTGAGGTTTTCCTTTTCAAGAATTCGATATAGACCTTTAAAAGAAAAGTATTATCTGCTTTAATAAATGATGTGAGATTAAGATAACAGCACCAGATAAATATGACAGTTGTTGAGAAGGTAAAATCTGTAAGAACTGAGGGCTCAATGGGGAGTGAAAACATAGAAATTGAGAGAGGAAAATGCCCTAGTTTCATAGTGAGTGATTGAATAGAAGATTGTGCCATGTAGTTACTCAACAAAACTCTATTGTCTACTGTGCTACATATTGGAAATAAGATGATAAGCTAAACAGACAGACTTTTGTGTACATGTATATTATAGTCTAGCAGGGAAAACAGGATGTAAGCAAAATAAATAAATGTAGTTCTCAACACTGAGAAGTATTAGGAAAGAAAAATATAGTGTGCTATACCAAAATATGCTGGGAAGACAAAATAGTGAATATGAGAGGATGACAGGGTTTTGAGAAAAAAAAGGCAATTACTTCATTTTTGATCATGTTAAAGTTTTGAAGCATTAGTAGAAACATAGTTGGAGTTACCTAGAAGGCATGTGAAGATATAGATTAGGAGTTCAGAGTAAGATCTGAGTAGTAGACATTAAAAGAGAATGTATTCATATGATGGTTGAAATTATGGGATTACATGAAATCACCTAAAAACAATATATAACAGGGAGCCTAAGCTCTTGCTCTCTCTCTCTCTCTCTCTCTCTGTGTGTGGGTGTGTGAAGGCTTTTAATTATAAATTCAATTTCTTTAATATATGAATATATAAGTCTATTCTAAGTGTTCTTTTGCTTCAAGAGTAGTTCTGTTTTGTTGTTGTTTTTGTTTGGGAGACACATTTTTTGATAGATCTTGAGCATCTCTTTAACTTCTTGCTTGGTATTCCAAAAATACAAAGCCCTGAGTACTCTTTATTCGTATATCTCAGGGTTGCATTTGCAATGACAAACTGAGAGGGATGAGATCCATGTAACATCTCTCTCTTGGAAAAAAAGAAGTGGGTTACTACAAAAAGAGAGAAATACCCCAACCTCAGTGTTTCTCTTCAATAATGTAGGCCATTTCATATGTAAGTATCTATCTAGGAGTACTATGTTTTCTGCATCCATGAAACAGTAATAAGTTATCTCACTACCTTGTAAGTAAAGTAAATCTAAAACTCTTCACAGCTCTTGACAACTTTGCCAATGTATATAAGTATGGTCTCTGTTAGCTGATAAGAGAATATTCCCCAGAATCTAATAGAGAATACTTTGTCTTCAGTAATTGGAAGACTGGGCCGAAAATAAGGGTCCTTCTCTACTATGGCTATTAATGAGGACAGGGAATCCAAAAAAATTGCAATTATGCTTTGGTTGTTGTTTACTCTTTAATGAGTGGAAGGATGAAAGCATGTTATTATGACAATGGGTCAGCAAGCTCTGGGGTTCTAGTCCAATTTCAAGTTATGCTGTGACTGCTGAATTAAAGAACCTACAATGTTAAGCAGTGTCAGCATGGATGATATAGAGATTTTAGTACAGCAAAATAGTAGAAGTTCACTTGTTAAGCCCAAGTATGTGCTCACTTGAAACCCAAAGTAATTATAAAGCTTTGGGGCAAGAACTTCCTTCTCACTGCACTCTGTGATCATTCTCTGCCTCTCCAATTTTAAGTTCTTTGAGAAAAAATTGAATATGCTGGGGGAATTTTGGGTACATGAGGAAGAGGCAGAACCAGCTTTGGGGCAAGGAGTCAAAGGAGAAAACAAAATTTCTACATCCCAGCCTTTTTTTTTTAAATTTTGTTTATTTATTTGAAAGTCAGAGTTACACAGAGAGAGAAGGAGAGACAGAGAGATGGTTCCATCCGATGGTTCACTCCCCAATTGGCCGCAATGGCCGGAGCTATGCCGATCTGAAGCCAGGAGCCAGGAACTTCTTCCAGATCTCCCACAAGGGTGCAAGGGCCCAAGGACTTGGGCCATCTTCTACTGCTTTCCCAGGCTGTAGCAGTGAACTGGATCGGAAGTGGAGCAGCCGGGACTTGAACCAGCACCCATATGGGATGCCGGCACTGGAGGCGGAGACATTACTCGCTATGCCACAGCACCAGCTACATCTCAGCCTTATGAAAAGTCTATATAAGCAGTATTCAAAAAATTCATGGAAATGCATATAATGAAATTCTATGTATGGATTTCAAAAATTTTTGCATGGAAGTAACATCTTTTAATTCCATTTTCCATGAGCTTTTCAATGTACCTTTGGTCAAAAATCATGCACCTTGTACCATACTTAAAAGTCAAAGAATGCTTTCTTCAGAAGATCATGATAAAGGCACATTGCCCACACTCATAATCTCTATTCATTATAATACTAGCAATCATAGCTAGTGTAGTAAGATAGAAGTAAAACAAATGATATGATCATGTATATATAAGATCTTAAGGAATCTATATAGAAAGCTGTTTAAATTAATTAGGTCACAAAATATAATGTCAATATACAGCTATCAATTGTATTTGTACTAAGTAATGAACAACTGGAAATTGAAATTTTAAAATGTTATTTATAGGAAGATAGCAGAAGAAAAGCAGAGGAAGTGTATTCCCAGGGTAGTGTTGGAAAGAACTTTGAAGTGGAAATTCTACAGAAAGAAGAGGAACACCATGGAGCAGTGTTGAAAGTGTGGATGCACAGCAGTGAGCAGGGACACCACACATGAATCCTGTAGCCAGGGGCTGGAGGAGACACCAGGTCCTGAGAGAGAGGTGAAGGCAGACTACACCAACCCATGCCACTGGTGATATTGCATCAGGGAGAACTTTGACAACAACACTGAATTTGATTCTAGCCTGGAGCCCTGTGGAGGGCAGGGTACCCACCTAATTCAGAGAAGGAAAAGCATGTTTCTTTCTCCCCATCCCCTCGCAAGGGTGCCCAGCAACTGGCAAAGATAAGGCACCATCTTGACACTAGTAGAGGCTGCAGCAGCTCTCATATGTACAACCAGAGGAATTTACCAAAGGGAAAAATCTGCGTTTCTCACTTATGTTGAGTCTGTCTGGAGGGTTGATAGGGGCTGGGCACCCACTTAGGATTGTGAGGTGCTCACATCTGCTCAACCTATCACAGTCTCTTGGACTCAAATGGCCAAGGTGGAGCACCCACAGGCAGCTGACTCTTGAAACAACTCTGCTCTCTCCACGGATAGGGCAGGCTCATGGTGTGGAGAGGGATTCCTCTGTACCCTGTGACCATGGGAGGCTTGGGTGCTATTCCTGTGGGAATTTTGTAACTGCGTGGTAAGCATGGGGCTGTAGCTGAGTCTCTGTGAAATCACTGTGTCTGGCCTCAGAGGCTCAGAGCTCCCTAACTGCCTGGGGTGGGAAATTACAGAGGGAACGCTGCTCACACTAGGACCAACAGATCCTTTGTGTGGTTCATGTGCAAGAGTGAGTGACGGTTGTATCCACTGTAAGCTAACACTGGGCATTGCTCACCTTATAAGAGAGGGGATGACATTGTGATTACACAAACAGGCATGATCATACCCTCCCCCTTGCTGACAATAGAGATCAACCTACTCTTGAGCACTGAGTAAAGGTACCTGGCCACACCCAGCACATGCCTCTGAGTATTCACTGAAGTAGCAGACAGATACTCCACTAAGCCACACAGGCATATTTCAAAGATTAAATCAATCAGTAGAGAAAACCAACAAATGTTTCCACAAATGCCTAAAAGTAAACACAGAAATACAAGAAACACAAACAAGGAAGACAATATGACTCCCCAAAAGGAATACAACCATACTTTAATGTTAGAATATGAAGACAAAGTGACTGATGAAATTCCATACTTTAATATTAGAATATTAAGATAAAGTGACTGATGAAATTCCTGAAAAGCAATTCAAAAGTAAAATTCAGAAGGATTACTCAGAAGTAATGAGAAGTCCTTATATGGCATGGATTAAAATTTTCCTGTGAGAGTGACATTTTGCACAGAAATCAAGCTGAAATATTAGAAAAAAAATTCAATACGTCAAATAAAAAATAGAGTGGGAAACTTCTTCTTCTTCAATATTTTATTTATTTATTTGAGATATAGAGTTACAGACAGTGAGAGGGAGAGGAGACAGAAAGAAAGGTCTTCCTTCCACTGGTTCAATACTGAAATGGCCACGATGGCCAGAGCTAGGATGATCTAAAGCCAGACCCTAAAGAGCTGAAGCAACTTAAACAAGAAAAACAAAATCTGAGACACTACAATACCAGAGTTCAGACATATCACAAAGCGGTTATAATCAAAAGAGCCTGGTACCTGCACAAAAATAAGCATGTAAACCAATGGAACAGAATAGAACCCCCAGAAATCAATCCATGTATCTACAATCAACTAATCTTTGACAATATGGCTAAAATCAATCCATGGAGAAAGAATAGTATCTTCAGCAAATAGTCTTGGGAAAATTAGACCTCCACATGCAGAGGTATGAAACAATGCTACTACTTTATACCTTATATAAAAATCAACTCAAAATGGATAAAGGATCTAAATTTATGACCTGATACCATTAAAATATTAGAGGAGAACATTGGAGAAACTCTGCAAGACATGGCCATACACAAAGACTTCTTGGAAAAGACCACAGAAGTACAAGCAATCAAAGCAAAAATAGATAAATAGAATTATATCAAGCTAAGAAGCTTCTGTACTGCAAATGAAACATTCAGCAAAGTGAAGAGGCAACAAACAGAATGGAAGAAAACATTTGCAAACAATGCAACTGATAAAGGATTAATATCAAGAATAAATAAAGAGCTCAGTAAACTTAACGACAAAACAAGTAATCCAGGTAAGAAATGGACAAAGGACTCGAACGGGCATTTTTCAAAAGAGGAAATCCAAATGGCCAACAGACACATGAAAAAATGTTCAGGATCACTAGCCATTAGGGAAATGCAAATCAAAACCACAATGAGGTTTCACCTCATTCCAATTATAAAGGCTGTTACACAATCAAAAAACAATAAATGTTGGCAAGGATGTAGGGAGAAAGGTTCCCTCATCCACTGTTGGTGGGAATGCAAACTAGTACGTTGTGGAAGACAGTATGGGGATTTCTCAGAAAGCTGAAAATAGACATACCATATGACCCAGCCACCCCACTCTTGGCAATTTGCCCAAATGAAATAATATCAGCATTTGAAGGAGTTGTCTATACCTTTATGTTTATTGCAGCTCAATTCACAATTGCTAAGATATGGAATCAACCCAGATGCCCATTAGTTGATGACTGGATAAAGAAAATATGTACGTGTACACTATGGAATATTACACAGCCAAATAGAAGAGTGAAATTCTGTCTTTCACAACAAAATGGATGTAACTGGAAACCATTATACTTAATGACATGACCCAGCTCCAAAAAGATGAATACCATATGTTTTCCCTGATCTGTGGAAACTAGTAGAGTACAAAAATGTAATGTATAATTATTTGCATTGCAATCTGCATAAAAATTATTCCTGAACATAAACTTTTGAGAGGAAATTGCCTAAAGTCTAAATGAACTTAATTATTATCTTGTAGTCATACAGGAAATATTTAATGTTAAATTGTCATTGGTTCTATTTCATTGATAGAAATTAGGAATGACTAATTGACAAAAAAGCTGTATATTGGCAAAATGGTCATTTTTATATTCAATTATTATTTATAGCCATTGTGTATATTCCCACTAAACTGGATTATTTTTGCTATTTACTTGTTAAGCTTCTTATTCGGTGAAGTATTAAGATAAGGTAAATTTAATATATGTTACCTCAAAACTAAAAAAAGAAAAATAGAAGGAAGGAGGGTGGGAGGTAGTGGGAAGAGAGGAAGGGACTATAATGTTCTTAGACTTGTATGTATAAATCATATTTTATCTGTTAAAAATCAAAATGAAATAAAATATTATTTAAAAAGTGTACAAAAACATCAAGTATGTGTGGATAAAAGAAAAAATATGTAAGACTTGAATACCTAAAATACAACACTTTGTGGTAGAAATAATGGAAGATGTAAATAAATGGAAAGATGTACAATGATCATATATTGGAAGGCTCAATGTGTTTAAGATATTACTTTTCTATTATTGTAAAATTACCATAAGCTTAGTGACTTAAAACAATACAAATCTATTGTTTCATAGTTTGAATGATCAGGGGTCAAGGTAAGAGTTAGTTGAGCCTTCTGTTCAGTCTCACCAGTTGGGCTGAAATGGAAGTATTGGACAGGTTTGTGATTTCTGAGGCTCAGGAGATTCTTCCAAATTTACTGATAAGTTAAAGAAGTCAGATCTTTGCGGTTGCAGGAATGATGATCAAAGAAATTGTCTCTAATTAGTCTTCTAAAGAAATAGACTGAATGGATAAATTGGACCTTTTTAAGGTAATCATTTTTAAAGAATTATTTATTTGAAACTCAAAGTATAGGAGAGAGGGAATAAAAGAGAGAGAGAGAGAGAGAGAGAGAGAGAGAGAGAGAGAGAGATCTTCTATCTGCTGGTTCATTCTCCAGATGGCCGCAATGGCAGGGCTTGGCCAGGCTGAAGCCAGGAGCCAGAAGCTCATTTGGTCTCTCCCCTGGGTGGCAGGACCCAAACACTTGGGCCATCCTCCACTGCTTTCCCAGGCCATTGGCAAGAAACTGGATCAGAAGTGGAGCAGCCAGGAAGGGAACCGTTGCTCAAATGGGATGGCAGCTTTACCCACTATACCATAATGCTGGCCCCTTTAAGACAATCTTTTAAAAAACATTTTGTTCCAGAATAGTTTAAAAGTTACCAAAAAATTATGAGGTAGTAATACAAAGTTCACTGCATCACCATACCTTCCCTGTTATAACATATCGTGTTAGTATATATGTCACAATTAATGAACCATACCCAACTTCTCCTATTTTTCAAATCCCTTTTAATCTTCCCTCCCCTCTCAGCCTCCAGTAATCAAGACCAAGACTCTGTGTTTAGACTGAGTTTTTTAAATTTTAGCTCTCACATAAGAGGGAGAGCATGTAGTATTTGTCTTTCTGTGACTAATTTATTTCACTCAATATGATGTCCTCCAGTTCCATCCATTTTACTGCAAATGACAGAATTTCATTCTTTTTTATGTCTGAATGGTATTCCATTGTATATATATCCCTCATTTTCTTTATCCATTCATCTGATGATGGATACCTTAGTTGATTCCATATTTTGGCTATTGTGAATAGGGCTGCTATAAATATAGTGGTGCAGGTATCTCTTTGATACATGTTCATGTCTTCTGAGTATATACCCATTAGTTAGATCATTGGATCATATAGCAAGACTATTTCTAGTTTGTAAAGAAATCTCCATACTGTTTTCCATAGTGACTGCACTAATTTACATTCTTGCCATTGGTGTGTAAAAGTTCTCCTTTTCCCACAGCCTTGCCAGCATTTGTTACTCTCTGTCTTTTGGATAACAGCCATTCTGACAGGGGTGAGGTAATATCTCATTGTGGTTTTGATTTGAATTTCCATGATATTGAGCATTTTTATGTATTTATTGGCCATTTGTATTTTTTGTTTTGAGAAATGTCTATTTAGGTCCTTTGCCCCTTTCTTAATTGGATGTGTCTTTTGTTGTTGAGCTCTTTGAGTTCCTGATAAATTCTGTGTATTAATCCTTTGTTGGATAAGTAGCTTGCAAATATTTTCTCCCATTCTGTCAGATGTCTTTTAACTCTTGATTTTTTTTTTGCTGCTGTGTAGAAGCTTCTGAGTTTGATATAATTCCAGTTGTCTTTTTTTGCTTTGGTTGCATGTGCTTTTGGGATCTTATCCAAGAAACCATCACCTGTGCAAATGTTCTCAAATGTCTCCCCTATGTTTTCTTCTGGCAATTTTATACTTTTGGATCTTACATTTAGTTCTTTGATCCATCTTGTGTATATTTTTGTATATCGTGAGAGGTAAGGATCTAACTTCATTCTTCTGCACATATACATTCAGTTTTCCCAGCATCATTAATTTCAAGAGCCAGGAGCCTTCTCCAGGTCTCTCACGTGGGTTGCAAGGCCCAAGCACTTGGGCCATCTTCCGTTGCCCTTCCCAGGCCATTAGCAGGAATCTGGATTGGAAGTGGAACAGATGGGATATGAACTGGCATTTATATGAAATGCCAAAGCTGCAGGCAGCAGCTTTACCCACTCTGCCACAACGCCAGCCTCAATGTGTGTTGGTTCTTATGCCAGTACCATGCTATTTTAATCACTATAGCTTTGCAATATGCTTTGAAGTCAGTATTGTGATAAAATTCCATATGAAATTTAGAATTGTTTTTCTTTTCTTTCTTTCTTTCTTTTTTTTTTTTTTTTTGACAGGCAGAGTGTACAGTGAGAGAGAGACAGAGAGAAAGGTCTTCCTTTGCCGTTGGTTCACCCTCCAATGGCCGCCGCGGCCGGCGCACCGTGCTGATCTGATGGCAGGAGCCAGGTGCTTCTCCTGGTCTCCCATGGGGTGCAGGGCCCAAGTACTTGGGTCATCCTCCACTGCACTCCCTGGCCACAGCAGAGAGCTGACCTGGAAGAGGGGCAACCGGGACAGAATCCGGCGCCCTGACCGGGACTAGAACACGGTGTGCCGGCGCCGCAAGGCGGAAGATTAGCCTAGTGAGCCACGGCGCCGGCCAGAATTGTTTCTCTAATTCTGTAGAGAATGTCATTGGTATTTTGATAAGGATTATTGAATCTGTATATTGCAGTATAGACATTTAAATGATATTAATCCTTCCAGTCCATGAGCAAGGAATATCTTCCCATTTTTGTATGTATTTGATGATTTCTTTCATTCATGTTTTATAATTTTCATTATAGTGAGCTCTTTTAAAAAGAATTATTTATTTATTTGAAATGCAGAGTTACAGAGAGGCAGAGGCAGAGAGAGATAGGGAGGACTTCCATCCTCTGGTTCACTCCCCAAATGGCTGCAACGGCCAGAGCTGCACCGATCTGAAGCCAAGAGCCAGGAGCTTCTTCTGGGTCTACCACACAGGTGCAGGAGCCCAAGGACTTGGGTCATCTTCCACTGCTTTCCCAATCTATAGCAGAGAGCTGGATTGGAAGTAGAACAGCCAGGGCTCGAAAGGGCACCCATACGGAATGCTGGCACTGCAGGTGGTGGCTTTACACTCTATGCCACCTGCAGTGCCAGCTTTTACTTCTTTGGTTAAGGTAATCTGAGAAGCCAATAACGTCCAGCCAGTAAAGCAGGACTATGGTGCAAACTTTCAGTTATACAATGTGTAAATTCTGGTGATCTAATGTATAGCATGGTGACCATAGTAAATGTTATATTGTTTACTTGAAATGTGATAACAGAGCATATTTTAAATGCCCTAACCACGCACAGAGAGACACGTATACACAAATGGTAATCATGGGTAGCAGTAGGTTAATTAATTTGATTATGATAATAATTACACAAAGTTTGTTTGTATGTATATTAAATCATCAAATTGTATACTTTCAGTATATACTTTTTTGTCAATGATATCTCAATAAATCTGGGAGAAAAGTAGTATTATAAAGTAGTATTAAAATGTATTGAAAGTAGTATTATAAAAGTAGTATTATATATACTGGAGGTATGCATGAAGCTTTTGCCACTTTGTAAGTTATCATCTGTTTGGGACTTATCATCTAATGGTGTATCTAGGGCTGCTTTTGATAAGCAGAGTGAGTATTGGAAAGAAGAATCAGATGTTGCAAAAAGAGTAAGCAATGACAAACTGGAATTTGCCAGGCAACTGTGTATCTGTCCATTATCATATTTGTGGCAGATTTGTATTTTTCAAAAACAGACACAACAATATATTCCATTTTATATGCTCCTCTGCAATATGACTCTATCATTTCCCAATTAAGTAGTGTTTAGTTCTCTACTCCATTGAACTTGAGCACTAGCTGTGACTACTTTGACTGACAGAATATGGTGTGAATAGAATTATGTTTTTTCCATGCACAGCACTTGCTTGTCATAGAAGCTTGATTCCTTGACCTTTAGAATATTTACTATTGGGACTCTCACTGTGGAATACAGCTTTCATGATGTATAAAGACTGAGCCATATGATGAATCTGTCTCACTCTGTTTCTATAATAAATAAATAAATAAAATATTTATCCAGTCTTCAGTTGATGGACATCGGTTTGCTTCCATATTTTAGCTATTGTAAATTGAGCCGAAATGAACATGGGGGTACAGATCACTCTTTCATATGTTGATTTCATTCCTTTGGATGAATTCCCAGCAGTGGGATGGCTGGGTCATATGGTAGGCCTATATTCAGACTTCTGAGGTATCTCCATACAGTCTTCCACAGTGGCTGTACCCGTTTACATTTCCACCAACAGTGGATTAAGGTACCCTTCTCTCCACATCATCACCAGCATTTGTTGTTTGTTGATTTCTGTATGAAAGCCATTCTAACTGGGGTGAGGTGAACTTCATTGTGGTTTTGATTTGCATTTCCCAAATGGCTAGTGATCCTGAACATTTTTTCATGTGTTTGTTGGCCATTTAAATTTCATCTCTTGAAAAATGTCTTTTCCATTCCTTTGCCCATTTCTTTACTGGATTGTTTGTTTTGTTGTTGTTGAGTTTCTTGAGCTCTTCATAGATTCTGGAAGTTAATCCTTTGTCAGTTGCATTATTTGCAAATATTTTCTCCCATTCTGTCAGTTATACACTATGAAATATTACACAGTGGTAAAAAAAAATTGAAATCTTGTCATTTGCAACAAAATAGGTGCAATTGGAAATCATTCTACTTAGTAACATAAGCCAGTCACAAAAAGACAAATACAATATGGCCTCTCTGATCCGTGGTAACTAGTAGAGTACTCAAAATGTAATCTATAGGAGTAAAACTGACACTTCGAGATGAGATGATTTTGAACAGCCCTCGCCTTGACTGTAGGGGAACAATGTTTTCCTTGTTTGTTTGCTTGTTTTTGTTCTTTACTTCTTTTTTCCCTCCATAATTAATCGGTGAACTCTCTACTTGGTGTAGGGTTAATCTCATGAATATAAAAATTAACTGAAAATTGATCGCTGTAAAAAATAATGGGAAAGGAAGAGGGAGGAGGAAGAAGGGCAGGAGTATGGGGGGAAGGGTAGTAGTGGGGGGAAGAAGCACCATGTTCCCAAATCTGTATGTATTAAATGCATGAAGTTGCAAAAAAATTTTTTTAAAAAAAAAAAAGCAGTGTTGACTCTCCATGAATTATAGCCATCACTTCACTTCCAGTTCCCAAACCTCAAACAGGTTATTCTAACATGGAACCACTCAAATAAAGGGATTCTGGAAAATGTTACCAGCTCTACACTCTAGTATAAGTTGATAATAGAACACTCTAGTATTTTTGGCTTGACTATAAACTTACTCAGGCTATTGGAATGTGACACAGACCTTAAATGTGCATGTGTGTGTTGATTTGTTCTTGTTATTCTGTTATCTTCTATGAGAAGAACATGCTCTGGGTAGCCTCTAGTGCGATCCAGAATGATAACATAAATGAAGCAGACTTGAATGCAACTGTAATTCTGGAGTCAGGCCTAGTCCAAGATATCAGAGGCCAGAAAAATCACAAATGATTAACAGAGCTGTGAACAAGAAACAAATACTTGTAAGTCACTGAGATTTGGGGGTTGTACATTAAATGACCTTATTTCAGCAATAACCATCCATTATAACTGGTACACAAGTGGAAAGAATAAAACATTTATTCTACCTTTCTTGATTAAAGTAGTTCAGAGTATCCAAATATTTGATGTTAAAAAGTTCTTTATAGAAGAATCCTGGTTTGTAAATACAGGAACAATGATAAGATAGCAACATTTTTCAATTTAAAATTAAATGACAGTTATGGAGAAAGATAATCAAAAACTGCTAGAAATGCTAGGCAAAAAGTTGATGAGGAAGTTTATAATGAATATTTCAGGGTGACAATATATGAACAAACTAATCAGTGTTAATATCACACACACAAAAAAGACAGAGACAACCACACATTATGTGCCTCCTGATGTGATGCAATAGGAAGCACAAACAGCACTACTTATGATTTATTATTAAAGTCTGAAACCGTGTCTGATAAACCTCTACAAGTAACTACAGAAAATGTAGGGTCAGAGGAACTGGTGAGTGGTGATATCAGTTAATGAGTTATAGAAGCCTGAAAGAGGTTAAATGACAACACGGGGGAAGTAATCAGCAAAATCCAGAGTGTGGAAAATTCAACAACTGGTTTCTTTCACAAATACATTGATAAAAAGAAGATAACTGGAACCCATGATTAAGAGATTAGAGAGATAATATTGACTCCAATATATGCACCTTGTTTGGACACTGATTCAAACAAATTGTAAAAAATGTCAAAGACAACCAGGGGAATTTAGACACTGGATGGATATTTGATGATATTAATGAATTGTTCTTTGAGATTAAAGAATAACTATTTTTAGATGTGGTATTGCAATTATGTTTTAAAATGAGGTCTTATCTTTTAGATAAACATGATGAAATATTTATTGATAAAATGATGCATTTTGGTTTTGTTTCCAAATTGGGGGCAGTGAGTAGAGGATAAAGAAAACACAAGATTGGTTAAAAACCTAGGTTTTTGCTGGAGCAAGCATTTGGTTGCATGATAATACTAATTAGTGAGATATGGAAGCCACCCCAGAGAGGAAAGCCTAACAGGAAGCCCTGTTTTGATAAGAACCAGGAGAGTGGCAGATCAAGAGTTCTATTTTTTTAAACATTAGATTTGATATGCCCATAAGATGTGAAAGCGGAGATATTTAGCATATAACTGGATGTGAAAGTCAAGTTCACAACAGAGAATGTTGTGAATGTTATGTTGTATTGGGAATGTTATGTTGTATGTTAGCAAATTCTGTAGTTTATTCTGTGCTTATGTGATCTTATCTAGACTCGTGTTTTCAGTATTTTCTAGACTAAGTAGACGGTCTTATGTTTTCCTATAGTTCCTACCATCCTGACAGGGAATGTCAGTTTGTTAAGCTATTTTGGATGACAAGTTAGCAGTACATACAGATGCTTTCTGATTTACATGGGGTTATGTCCTGATAAATCCATCATAAATTGAAAATGCATTTAATACACCAAACATCATAATCTAGCCTAGCTTGCTTGATATATGCTCAGAACACTTATATTAGCCTGTATTTGGGAAAAATTATCTAACACAAAGACTATTTCATAAGAAAATATTGAGTATCCCAAACTCACATGCACACACACACACAGATGGATATTTGTAGACATGCTGGGATGGCAAAGCACAAACTACAATACACAAAAACCACTGGCAACACAGTACATTGGAGAATATCAGTTGTTTACATTTATGATTTTGTAGTTGACTGGTAACTGTGGCTTGCTGCTGCTGCCCAGCCTTTCAAGAGATATTGTGCCACATGTAACTAGCCTGGAAAAAGATAAAAATTCAAAAATTGAAGTAGTCCACATTGCATGCAGATTGCTTTTGTAAGATAAAGTCAAGAAATTATAAGTTGAACAATTGTAAGTTGGAGACTATCTGTATTAAAATTAAAATAATTAAAATACACATCCTCAATGATCAAGCAATTCCATTTCTCTGTTATCTACTGTAGAGTAATATTTGCACATGAACAAAAGCAGACATATACAAGTGTTCTCCCTTAATCATGATTGTAATAAAAAAAATTGAAACAGCCAAATAAATACTGAGATGGCTTAATTAAAATAATTCCATACTATTGAATATTAGGCAGCAGTTAAAAAGAATGCAGAACATTTCTGTAATTAAAAGATGATCTCCGACCAGCATTGTGGTAGAGTGAGTTAAGCTGCTGCCTGTGACACCAGCACCCCAGATGGATGCAGGTTTGCATCCCAGCTGCTCCATTTCCAATCCAGTTCCCTGCTAATGCTTCTGGGAAAGCAGCAGAAGGAGCCCAAGTGCTTGGGCCCCTGCACCCATGTGGCATGAAGCTCTCAGCTCCTGGCTACAACTTTGCCCAACCTAGCTGTTGTAGACATCTGGGGAGTGAACCAACAGATAGAAGATCTCTCTCTGTCTCTCCCTCTACTTCTGTAACTCTAACTTTCAAATAAATAAATAAACCTTTTTAAAAAGATTATCTCCAAGATGTGAAAGTACTTCATACAATTGTATAAGTTTATTTTGATGCAAAAATTTTGAAATGCATGAATAGTTATTTTTCATAATAACTTTTTGAAGCAATTTTGTATTGCTGAATAAGAAAAGCAAGGTGCACAGGAATACATTTATTTCTATTTGGATAGCTTTCTAAAAATCATGCATGTATTTGAACATATTTGTAAAAAGATTAAAATATTTCAAATAGTATACAAATAGCATAAATAGATAGCACTGGCTATAGTGCTATAGCTAGTTGAGTCAGAATACTGAGTTATTGGCTGATCAAGAAGACTTTTTAGTTTTATAAATAGGTTTAATTTTACAGTAAATTATACCTACATAGTACTTATAAAATTATATTTTTTCTAATTTAAGAGTTGGGTAATCACATGTAATCATCTTGAACCAAGTCATGCCAAGTGTAGAGTAAAGTTGTCAGCAACACATGCTCTGGAACTGAATTTCATGTGTTTTAATCTTGGCTCTATGTTGTAATAGCTATATGTACTTAAACAAAATGTATGCATTATGGGCAGAAGTTTAGTCTAGTGGTTAAGCCATCAGGAAACCAGTCTTATACATTAGAGTGCCTGGGTGGATACCAGTTCCTGATTCCAGTTTCCTGATAATGCAGACCCTAGGAGGTAGCAGTGGTGGCTGAAGGAATTGGGTTCCTGTGATCCATGTGGGATATCTGGATTAACTTCTTGGCTTCCTCTTGATTTCAGTCCAGTTTCAGCTATTGCAGGCATTTGAGGACTGATCCAGTGGGTGGGAGCACTCTGTGTTTCTCTGCCCCTCAAATAAGTGAATAAAGTTTTAAAAGTTAATATACATGTATTCTTTATGCTTCAGTTTCCTCATTTTTAAAGATGAAGATAACAGTATTACTTTAAAGGATTGTAAGAGGATACTACCTAGTAGTAAGTGATCAATAAGCCTTAGCTGTTTTTATTATTGTTATTTCCATTTCTTAATAGGCATCTGGTTTGGTATCTTAAAGGTATCTATATACTATTATTATGAAAAAGATGACAAAAAGTGGGCTTAATAATATTTTCAGAATATTCATAGCAGACTAATGCATTAAAATTTTGCATACATATTGTGTGCGATCATGTCCACAGTGTTTTCCTTCATAGATTACTGTCTGAAAAACCATAATGTGGCTTTTAATGGTTTTATAAATGACTTGAGATGAAAGAAAAAAGAAAAATGGGCATTGCATAAATCTTCAAGGAAATACAACTTCTACTGATAACATGCATGACTGAATCCAATAAGATGAAAGCATATTTTTTCATAAAGTAAAATAAATTAGATCTTAAGGTTTCTCTTATACAACAACCACTCAATGCTATAATACCTTCACCAGCATCCCAAATAAGAGTCATTTTTTATCTTCTTAAATGTTTGAACAGGGAGCTCATTATTTAGAGAGGCAGATTGTTCAATTGCCGAACAGCTAGAACTGTAGATTATTTGACTCTTAAATCAGCAACTCTATGAGTTCAAGAACTGGTTCCTTTTTCCACTGGAGTCACAAATCAATTCTCATCTTTTACATGACAACTTTCTGAATATTTATAGATAGTGATCCTGCCACCCTAGAATCATTTCTTTTTCAGAATAGAAGTTCTGCACCTATTTGATTTCCCATTCTATCACCCTCCTTATCATCTCAACCAATTCTAGTTAAATGGTATTCTACTTAAAGTGTAGGGCTTAGAGTTTTTCTTGTGGGGAAAGTACATCTGCTATTGCAACTCATCACTTTTACACATATTAGAGAGGTAATCTAGAGCAGTCACTCTTTTAGTGACCTCATATAATTAACCCTTGTGATGTCTAATTAAAAATAAACATATATCAGGGACCCTATGCTTCCCTGTGGAACTGTTCTAATTCATCTTTGTCCTCTGGCTACCATTTTACATAAGATATCCATAGGGCAGTTAATTTTAGAAACACATATGATAGAAAATTGTAGTTCAGTTGTTCTTAATGTACTTCAGGGAGTCCTTCTGATTATACTTAGAGATAATTATACCTATTTATCCTTCCATCACTAACCCTATATGTAAACAACACTGAAAATTAAACCTACAAAATGGCATGGTGTAGGTTAACACTGTCCTAAGACCTATCCAATTTATCCTTGTAAACCTAGGCGACAAATATTCTCAACAAGGGGAAACTTTGGCCCATTTTATCTCAGAAATAGCATCCTCTTCTGGATTAGACAAGGGTTACTGTACTGGCATATCTGAATATGTTTCGATAGGCTCTTATGGACCCTTTTATTATGAGGTTCTGATTCACAGGGAACTCATAATTTGTTCTTTTATTAGGCCTGTTGAATTCAGAGTCTTTTTTTAACTTTTATTTAATGAATATAAATTTCCAAAGTACAGCTTATGGATTACAATGGCTCCCCCCACCCCATAACTTCCCTCCCACCCGCAACCCTCCCCTTTCCCTCTCCCTCCCCCCTTCCATTCACATCAAGATTCATTTTTTATTCTCTTTATATACAGAAGATCAGTTTAGCATATATTAAGTAAAGATTTTAACAGTTTGCACCCACATAGAAACACAAAGTGAAAAATACTGTTTGAGTACTAGTTATAGCATTAAATCTCAATGTACAGCACACTAAGGACAAAGATCCTACATGAGGAGGAAGTGCACAGTGACTCCTGTTGCTGACTTAACAAATTGACACTCTTGTTTATGGCATCAGTAATCACCCTAGGCTCTTGTCATGAGCTGCCAAGGCTATGGAAGCCTTTTGAGTTCACCAACTCTGATCATATTTAGACAAGGTCGTAGTCAAAGTGGAAGTTCTTTCCTCCCTTCAGAGAAAGGTACCTAATTCAGAGTCATTTTGTTCCTCTGGCACTTTAAGGTAAGTCTCAGGTGATTTCCATAAGACTCACCAGATACATTCCTAACATTGGAGCTCCATTGTTTGATGTCTTCTCTAGTTACACTCCCTTCAGTCCCTCAACCAGTTTAATAGCTTTAAATACCATTTATATGATGAAATTATTGCATTCAAAATGTCTATCTTCTATTCAAATCTCTTCCTTGAGTTCTGCTATCCACAGTGTCGAATTCATCCCAAAGTGGGCTCCCTTTAAAGTCACAGAATGACTGTTGGCACTCATCCAAACTATTCTTTCTTGCTTGTGTCTAGTGGAAAGTAGATCACACTGGTTCCCACAGTCAAAAGTCAAAGACTTTTTCCAGAATAAATTTCTATTATCAAGTATTTTTTTCTTTTAATCTGTTACTGTGGTGAATTACTTTCACACATTTTTCTAATATGAAACCACACATGCATCCCCATCATAAAACCAATCATTAGATTCAATTAGTAATATTTCATTACCTTGTAATTTATTACATAATACATTATACATATACATCCGAACCAGGCATTTTTGTAGGAATATTTTTATATTTTGCTTTAATTCATTTCACTGTTTAAAGGCTATTTTTATATTTTTTGAGTCAGTATTGTAAAGTTTAGGTGAGACTTCTTATTGGATAAAGATATCTTCCACATTCTTCTGACTTTGTATCTCCTTGACCTAATTGAGAGAAGTGTGTTAATATTTTCTATGTGGTACATTTGTCAATTTCTCCCTGTAATTCTATCACTTTTATGCTTTAAATATTTGAGGCTATTTATTAGGTACAAATGTGTCTAAAGTTTTTGATTTACAGTGAATTGAACACTTGTTAGTTAGTGAACCTGTCTATACCTAATATTATCTTGTGTAAAAGTCTATTTTAACTGAAATTAATGTAGGTATATTATTTTTATTTTCTTAACATTTGCCTAGTTGGTTTTTCCCAACCCCTTTATTGATAAAAATTTTTGGGTTAAGTTTTAAACATTTGAGCTATTATTGCTGACTTTTAGCAATTACTTCTAAAAATTGATACATTACTTTCTTTTTTTTAACTTTTATTTAATGAATATAAATTTCCAAAGTACAGCTTATGGATTACAATGGTTCCCCCCCCATAACTTCCCTCCCACCTGCAACCCTCCCCTTTCTTCTCCCTCCCCCCTTCCATTCACATCAAGATTCATTTTCAATTCTCTTTATATACAGAAGATCAGTTTATCATATATTAAGTAAAAATTTCAACAGTTTGCACGCACATAGAAACGCAAAGTGAAAAATACTGTTTGAGTACTAGTTATAGCATTAAATCACAATGTACAGCACCTTAAGGACAGAGATCCTACATGAGGAGTAAGTGCACAGTGACTCCTGTTGTGACACTCTTGTTTATGGCATCAGTAATCACCCTAGGCTCTTGTCATGAGTTGCCAAGGCTATGGAAGCCTTTTCGACTCAAAAGACTTCCATAGCCTTGGCAACTCAGGCTTCCATAGCCTTGGCAACTCAAAGATTTATTTTAATTATTTGAGATAGAGAGAGAGAGTCTTCCATCGATCGGTACACCCCCCAAAATGGCCACAACAGCTAGCGCCAGGATAGCCCAAAGCCAGGAGCCAGGAACCTCATTCAGCTCTTCCACGTGGGTGCAGGGCTCTAAGCGTCTGGGCCATTCTCTGTTGCCCTCCTAGGTGCACCTTCAAGGAGCTGGATCTGAAGTGGAGCAGCTGGGACTCAAACAGGTGCTCACATGGAATGCCAGCACTGCAGGTGGCAGCTTAACTTGCTATGCTACAATGCAAGCTCTTGGAGTTCCATTTTTTAAAAAGGGAAATCAAGAAACTCCACAACATCAAAACAAACAACCCACTTAAGAGATGGGCCAAGGACCTCAATAGACATATTTCAAAAGAGGAAATCCAAATGGCCAACAGACACATGAAAAAATGTTCAAGATCACTAGCAATCAGGGAAATGCAAATCAAAACCACAATGAGGTTCCACCTCACCCCAGTTAGAATGGCTCACATTCAGAAATCTACCAACAACAGATGCTCGCGAGGATGTGGGGAAAAAGGGACACTAACCCACTGTTGGTGGGAATGCAAACTTGTTAAGCCACTATGGAAGTCAGTCTGGAGATTCCTCAGAAACCTGAATATAACCCTACCATTCAACCCAGCCATCCCACTCCTTGGAATTTACCCAAAGGAAATTAAATTGGCAAACAAACAAGCTGTCTGCACATTAATGTTTATTGCAGCTCAATTCACAATAGCTAAGACCTGGAACCAACCAAAATGCCCATCAACAGTAGACTGGATAAAGAAATTATGGGACATGTACTCTATCGAATACTATACAGCAGTCAAAAACAATGAAACCCGGTCATTTGCAACAAGATGGGGGAATTTGGAAAGCATCATGCTGAGTGAATTAAGCCAGTCCCAAAGGGACAAATATCATATGTTCTCCCTGATCGGCAACAACTAACTGAGCACCAAAGGGGAAACTTGTTGAAGTGAAACGGACACTATGAGAAACAGTGACTTGATCAGCTCTTGTCCTGACGGTTGATGTACAATGTAATGCTTTATCCATTTTAGTATTTTTTTTTGTTCTAGTACCATTGGTTGAACTCTGTAATTAACACACAATTATTCTTAGGTGTTTAAATTTTAACTGAAAAGTGATCCCTGTTAGGAATTTGGAAAACATTATGTTGAGTGAAATAAGCCAATCCCAAAGGGACAAATATCACTTGTTCTCCTTGATAGGTGACAACTAACTGAGCACCAAAAAGGAAACCTGTTAAAGTGAAATGAACACTATGAGAAGCGGTGACTTGATCAGCCCTCACCCTGACTGTTGATGAGCAGTTTAATATGTTATCCCTCTTAGTATTTTTTTTTGTTTGTTCTACTTAATATTTTTGGTTGAAAACTGTAATCAATACACAATTCTTCTTAAGTGCTGAAACTTAACTGAAAAGTGATCGCTGTTAAATATAAGAGTGGGAATAAGAGAGGGAAGAGATGTGCAATTCGGGACATGCTCAAGCTGACTTACCTCAAACGGTAGAGTTAGAAACATATCAGGGGATTCGAATTCAATCCCATCAAGGTGGCATGTACCAATGCCATCTCACTAGTCCCCGTGATCAATTTCTGTTCACAATTGATCATACTGATAGGACTAAGAACCAAAGGGATCACATAAACAAGACTAGTGTCTGCAAATACTAGCTGATAGAATAAAAAAGGGAGAGAACGATCCAACATGGGAAGTGAGATACACAGCAGACCCATAGAATGGCAGATGTCCTAAACAGCACTCTGGCCTCATAATCATCCCTTAAGGCATTCGGATCTGGCTGAAAAGCCCATGAGAGTATTTCAGGCATGGAAAGCCAAGATACTCTGAGGAAAAAAAAAAAACCTAAATGAAAGATCTCCACGAGTGAGATCCCAATGGAAAGAACGGGTCATCAAAGAAGGAGGTACCTTTCTCTGAAGGGAGGAGAGAACTTCCACTTTGACCATGGCCTTGTCTAAATATGATCAGAGTCGGTGAACTCAGAGGGCTTCCATAGCCTTGGCAGCTCATGACAAGAGCCTAGGGTGATTACTGATGCCATAAACAAGAGTGTCAATTTGTTAAGTCAGCAACAGGAGTCACTGTGCACTTACTCCTCATGTAGGATCTTTGTCCTTAGTGTGCTGTACATTGAGATTTAATGCTATAACTAGTACTCAAACAGTATTTTTCACTTTATGTTTCTGTGTGCGAGCAAACTGTTGAAATCTTTACTTAATATATGCTAAACTGATCTTCTGTATGTAAAGAGAATCGAAAATGAATCTTGATGTGAATGGAAGGGGAGAGGGAGTGGGAAAGGGGAGGGTTGCAGGTGGGAGGGACGTTATTGGGGGGAAGCCATTGTAATCCATAAGCTGTACTTTGGAAATTTATATTAATTAAATAAAAGTTTAAAAAAAAAAAAAAGCCATCACCTGCGAGTATAGCATCCCAAATGGGTACCAGTTGGAGACCCAGCTTCTCCAGTTCCTATCTAGCTCCCTGCTAATATGCCTAGGAAAGCAGATGATGGCTGTACTTCTTTGGTCCCTACACCATGTGGGAGACCAGGAATAAGCTCCTGGCTCCTGGTTTCAGCCTGGGCCAGCTCTGGCCTTTGCACCTGTTTGGGGGAGTGAACCAGCGGATGAAAGATCTCTCTTTCTCTGTCTTTTCCCCTCTTTCTGTAACTCTGTTTTTCAAATAAATCTATCAATCTTCGTTTTAAAGTAATTCTTCTGGCTTAACCCTTTAAAAATTTCAAAGCTGTGGATCAGAGTATAAACTATGAGGTAAATGTTTTTGTGTGGTAAGTGAAATTTTTAGTTAACACATAATTCATGAGTTTAAATAATATTTTAATTTTGAAATTTAATCTTAGTATTATTTTAAAATTAAAGAAGAAACCAATAAAATAGTAACTTGTTAGTAATTTCTACAGATTAGTATATGATTATCATTGACAATAATTTTATCATATGAGGGAGGAAAACATTAGAAATGATCTGTTCTGGGGCCGGCACTGTGGCACAGTGGGTTAACACCCTAGCCTGAAGCACCAGCATCCCATAAAGGAGCCGGTTGGAGACCCAGCTGCTCCATTTCTGATCCAGCTCTCTGCTATGGCCTGGGTAAACAGTACAAGATGACCCAAGTCCTTGGGCCCCTGTACCCGCGTGGGAGACCTGGAGGAGGATCCTGGCTCCTGGCTTTGGATTGGTGCAGCTCCAGCTGTTGTGGCTACCTGGGGAGTGAACCATCAGATGGAAGACCTCTCTCTCTCTCTCTCTCTCTCTCTATCTCTCTCTCCTTTCTCTCTGTGTAACTCTGACTTTCAAATAAGTAAATACATCTTTAAAAAAAAAGAAATTATCTGCTCTGAAGACAAAACTGTTTATCTCTAACTCACACACAGTCATTCAAGATGTGTAGAGTTTTTCTCTACATACCAAGCAATTCTCCAGTGGCTACCACCTGAGTGCCAACTCAATTCTACTTGGAGCCAGTGTCAAATCCCACAGGTTAAGGACCCATTTCCACAAGACTGTTCCCTCCCCTCTTGAGATGCAAAATTCATGTCCCATGTTATGCCTTTTTTCTGAATGATTAACTATATATTAGAGTTTCCCATGACTCTCTTCTCACAGAACTCCACCCCCAACCCCAGCTTTGCTAGAGCATCTCACAGAATTCAAGGAAATGCTTTGCATACATTTACCTATTTTTCTTATTATACAGGATATTACAAGGGCTACATATAATCAGACAGATTGAAGAGGTTTATAGGGCAAGTATGTGTGAAGGAGCAGAGCTTCCATGCCCTCTGGACAGTGAGGTTTCCACCTTCCAGGAACTGCCTCCCTCCTCCCATGATCATGTTTTTCATATATAGAGATTTAGCAACATAGTGACACTTCCCCTCCTACCCTCCCTCCTGCCCATGCTCCAACCCTTCTTCCTCCTTCCTCTCACATTCCCACTTTTAATATTTACAAAGATATATTTTCAGTTTACTTAATGATCATATAGTTAATCCTACACTAACTAAAAGAATTTGACAAATAGTATGATGAGAAACAAGAATAAAACATTCCTCTATGGAAGAGACAAGGGCTGTACATTTTCTTTTTTGATTGAGAAATTTCTTCAATGTGGTTTTATAGTTTGTTAATCTATTCCTTAGCTGTATAAATCCTATTTATCCCAGATGTAATACATTTTTCTTTATCTCAGATATTGTATTCTTTTTAATACAAAATATTTTTTCTTTCTTCCAGTTTTTGTAATTTAAAAAAAGATTTATTTATTTGAAAGACAGAGTGACAGAGATGGATAGATGATAGCCACACAACATCCTGATCTCCCAAGTGGATGATTGGGACACAAGTTCTTGGGCCAACACCTGCTGTCTTCCAGGGTGAACATTAGCAGGAAGCTGGATGAGAAGCAGAGCAGCTGGGACTCAAACCGGCACTCCAATATGGTTTAACCCACTGTTCCATAACACCCACTCCCCTTTTTGTGTTTTTTTTTTAAAGATAGACTTCTTTTTTGTTAAAAAAATTGTTTATTTTATTTGAAAGAGTCACACAGAGAGAGGGAGAGACAGAAAGAGAGAGAGAACTTTGATCTGCTGGTTCACTCCCCAGATGGCCGCAACAGCTGGGGCTAGGCCAGGCTGAAGCCAGGAGACTCTTCGAGTTCTCCCACGTGGGTGCAGGGGCCAAACACTTGAGACATCTTCCACTGCTTTCCCTGGCACATTAGCAGTGAGCTGGATCAAAAGTGGAGCAACTGGGCCGGCGCCGCGGCTCACTAGGCTAATCCTCCGCCTTGCGGCGCCGGCACACCGGGTTCTAGTCCCGGTCGGGGCGCCGGATTCTGTCCCGGTTGCCCCTCTTCCAGGCCAGCTCTCTGCTGTGGCCAGGGAGTGCAGTGGAGGATGGCCCAGGTGCTTGGGCCCTGCACCCCATGGGAGACCAGGATAAGTACCTGGCTCCTGGCTCCTGCCATCGGATCAGCGCGGTGCGCCGGCCGCAGCGCGCCTGCCGTGGCGGCCATTGGAGGGTGAACCAACGGCAAAGGAAGACCTTTCTCTCTGTCTCTCTCTCTCACTGTCCACTCTGCCTGTCAAAAAAACAAAAACAAAAAAAAAAAAAAAACAAACAAAAAAAAAAAAGTGGAGCAACTGGATCTCAAACTGGCACCCATATGGGATAATGGCACCACAGGCAGCAGCTTTACTTGCTATGCCACAGTGCTGGACTTCACATTATTGTAGTTTTAAAAATCATCTTTACTCATATTTAATTTATGTATAATAAAGTTTACCCACTATAGTTTGAGGAGTTTTGACATATATGTTATCAGTATCAAGATGCTGAACATTTCTGTCATCCATGAAAGTAATCTTAAGCCCCACCCCCAAATATTCAGGCCCCTCTGCTTTCTGTCTCTAGGATTTGCTTTGCAGTTGAATTCCATAAAAATGGAATCATACAGCATGAACGTTTTTGTGTTTGGTTTCTTTCACTTAAAGACTTTTTTTTTAAGATTCTATAATGTTATGCGTCAGTAGTCCATTCTTTTTTATTGCTGAGTAGTGTTCCATTGTATGGATATACCACAATTTGCCTATCAATTTGTCTGTTGCTGGGAACGTGGCAAATACAAATCTTGGTGAAATACGTTTATATTTATCGGGGATAAATACTGAAGAATGGAATCACAGGGTCGTAACAAACTGCTGAACTATTTTCCAAGTCACTGTACCATTTAATGTTCTCACTGATAAGATGTGAGAGTTTTAGTTTCTCCACATTCTTACCAACATGAGGTAACATTACAACAATTTGGCTATTCTAGTGTGGGTGTAGTAATAGCACATTGTGATTTTTTGGTTAAGATTTATTATTTATTTGAAAGGCAGGGATACAGAGAGGCAGAGGCAGAGAGAGAGAGAGAGAGAGAGACTCCTATTTGAAAGTTAAAATAAGTGAAGTTAAGTGAGTATATTTTCCAAAATGAGCCAACCCTTCCTGACCCAGCAGGATTTGAAAAATCATGGTAGGAAACACGGAAGAATTAAAAGTACTTTGAACATTTTGGCATTGACCTAATAATGCATGACTTTCAAGTGGTATATGACACAAATTTAGAAATTTCAAGTCAACAGCTCGGGCACTTTTTATTGTAAGATTGCAATTGGACTACACTTGTAGTACATTGATAGGTGCTGTACCCCTCCCCAACAGCGTTATACAACATGCTAAGTAGTGAGGGCACAAGAGTCAACAATACAATTGCTACTCTTGCCCTCATGATATTTATTTTTTAGCAGAAGACAAAAATAAATGTAATTAAATAATCATTAATTTGGTGAGTGATATTACTGAGTTCTTTTTTATAATGAATTCTTTTTTGCAAGGAAATTACTTGCTTTCATTTGTTTGGAAGAGAGAGAGAGATTGAGCACAAGCAAGAGAGTGCTCCCCTTTGCAGGTTCACTTCTCAAATGCCCACAACAACCAGGGCAAGGCCAAGTTGAAGCCAAGAACCGAGAAATCCAACTGTGTCTCCAGTGTGTATGGCAGTGACCCAATAACTTGAGCCATCACCAGTTGTCTCCCAGGGTGCACATTAGCAGGAAGCTGGAATCTGAAGAGGAGGCAGGATTAGAACCCTGGCACTCTGATATGGGAAGATGCAAGTGTCCCAAGTGGCATCTTAACCACTGTGCTTAATGCTTACTCCCATAGCAATAAAAATTGTCAGCAAGTGATGATTAAGATATCTAAATAATTAGTATATATAGGCTATGTGAAGGGGGTTGGTTTGATACAACAATATGAGCAAATGCCTGAGGTAGGATAAAACTTGTTATGTTCAGGAAAATGCAGAATGAGGTGAGGACAAGAAAGTAGAATTTGAGTTGAGAGAGGTAATCAGGGACCTGGAAGTGTTAACAAGTTTGATTTAGGGGCTGATGTTGTGGTATAGTGGGTAAAGCCACCACCTGTGACACCAGCATCCCAAAAAAGCACTGGTTTATGTCCTGGCTGCTCCATTTCTGATCCAGCTCCCTGCTAATGTGCCTGGGAAGGCAGCAGAAGATGGCCCAAGTACCCTGCCACCCACGTGGGAGAACTGAAAGAAACTCCTGGCTCCTGGCTTCAGACCAGCCCAGATCCAACCATTGCAGCCATTTGGGGAGTTATTCAGTGGATATAAGACCTCTCTCAACTCTACCTTTCAAATAATTCTTAACAAAACAAAAAACAGAAACATGTTTGATTTAGTAATTAATGAGCAAAGAGCAATGGAGAATAAGACAATGACATAATCAATTTTAAAAGATTTATTAATTTATTTGAAAGGCTGAGTTAGAGAGAGACCGCGGCAGAGAGAGAGAGAGAGAGAAAGAGAGAGAGAGAGAGAGAGGTCTTCTATCTGCTGGTTCACTCCCCAGATGGTCACAGCGGCTAAAGCTGAACCAATCCAAAGCCAGGAGCCAGGATCCTCCTCCAGGTCTCCCACGTGGGTGCAGGATCTGGACCATCTTCTACTGCTTTCTCAGGCCTTAGCAGAGAGCTGGATCAGAAGTGGAGCAGCCAGGACACAAACTGGCACCCATATGGGATGCAGGCAGCTGCTTTGCCCACTATGCCGCAGTGCCAGCCCCTAATCAAATTTTAATTTAAAAATATTATTATTTGCTATGTGAAAAAAATGCAGAGGCCAGCGCTGTGGCATAGTGGGTAAAGCCACCACCTGCATAGCTGGCATCCCATATGGGTGCTGGTTCGAGTCCCAACTGCTTCACTCCAATCCAGCTCTCTGATATGGCCTGGGAAAGCTGTAGAATATGGCCCAAGTTGTTGGGTCCCTGCAACCGCGTCGGAGACCCAGAAGAAGCTCCTGGCCTCTGGCTTCAGATCAGTCCAGCTCTGGCCGTTGTGACTGCGGAGTGAACCAGCAGATGGAAGATTTTCTTTCTTTCTCTCTCTCTCTCTCTCTCTCTCTCTGCCTCTTTGTAACTCTGCCTTTAAAATTAATAATCTTTAAAAAGATATTGCAGTTGGGGCAATATTTTTACTAGAAAACTAGTAAAGAAGCAATTGGAACAGTACAATCAAGCATTGTTAAAAGTTTTTTGGTTAGTAAATCATGATTGGAGAAACGTTAAAAAAGTTAATTAAAGAGATTTTAGGAAAATAGAATTGCTACATGAGATGACAGAGAAAAGAAGATTAGAGTGGTTCTTGTTTATAGCTTGAGCAGTTGAGTAGTTGGAATTAGCATTTATTGAGTTTGAGCACCATGGAAGATGAGCAGGTTTGAGGGACAAAGTTAATTAATTCAATTTTGAACATGTTGAACTAGACATATCTATGATATATGCATAAGTAGAGTATGCAGTTGGATTGTGAACTTAGACAAATAGTGTGCACTAGAGACAAAAATGTAGGAGTCATTAGTACAGTTAAAACAATAAGAGTAAATTACACTTCTTGGGAAAAGTGTATAGAATTTAAAAACAAAGGGGCAGGAAGAATTTGAGTATTGCAAAATGTAGGGACAGGTAAAGGAAAAGAAAAAGAGGAAAATAGCCAAATAAATAGAAGGGAAACCAGGAAAGCATAGCTTACCTAAACCTAAGAGAGGAAAGGACTTTAAGGAGAGAAGGTTCAATTGTGTTGAAAACTGCTGAGAAATCTAGCAAAAAGAAAAATGCTTGTTTAATTTCTAGACAAAGAGACCAAGAACAGTTCTGAGTACTCCAATATTTATGACCAAGTAGAGAAAAATAACTTGGATAAAGAGAGGGAAGTAGCCAAATAAATAGGAGGGAAACCACAGAGTCATAGCTTAATTGAAGTCAAGGAAGGAAAGAACTTTAAGGAAGGAAGCACCAATTGTGTCGAAAGCTGTTGATAAATCTAGCTTAATGAAAAATGCGTATTTAGTTTCCACGCACATATTTTAAATGAATATAATTATCAAAGAAGTTGGTATTGTGAAGTTTGAAGATGTTTGGGACAAACCTTGTTTCAATTCCAGTTATTTCTTTCAATTGTTAGTTTTATTGTATCATACAAATCAATTAACTTTCCTAGTCTCAGCTTCCACATCCATTATCAATACTGATAAAAATATTGACATAAAGTTGTCAAAAAGATTAAATGTTAATTTTATGCCTGAAACATAGTATGAACTCAATAATTGGTATCTATTATATTTTTAGTTGCTGTAGTTGTAAGTTGCTTAGTTGTAAGTTGTGAGTTGTTTCCAAACATGTTCCTCTAGAAGTGCATATGAATAATTGCACAGTAAAAATGCCCAGTGAATCTGCCTCTGTTATATGATTGAAATTCTTGCAAGCAAAACTCTATTTTTTCTCTAATCTGGATAGACATCACTTTAAAGGAAAGAGTTGCTGGTCTGCTTTTCTTCAGTTTGTATTTTCTACCAGAGACAGATTATACACTTCCAGTTTCAACTGACACTTTCTATAAAGATAATACTCAAATTTTCATCTTCCTGAAATTTAGGTTCCATTGGGAAAGAAATGAAGCTATATATTGGAAAATTAACAGCTTCAACTACAGGATGCTGAAGGGAAAGCAATGTAATCTCGGGGTTTTATTTAATTGAAGAAGTGGAGAAATGAAAGAAAAAGAGGTTCTAGGGGCAAGTGAACAGTTTTGGGAGTGAGTGGAGTACTATTACAGAGTGGAATACTATGCACAACATTGTCTGGCACATAAAAGACATCCAATCAGTATTTGCTGACTTTGAGAGATTTCTCCAGTTTAAATTCCTATCATTATTTATTCATTAAATAGTAATGTATAATATAATCAAGTAGTAAGAAATTCTGTGTGGGGGGGAAAGTGAAACAAAAAAGTGAACAGGCCTCTTTGAGGAAGTGACATTTCAGCAAACTCCTGAATTAAGTGATAAAGTTTTTTATGTAGAAATCAAGGCAAAAACACAGAGAGCCATATAACTACAATGATATGAATCTGGTTCTGAATCAGTTGGAAGGTCACTGGCAGATTTCATGCAGAAGAATGACATGATCTGGTCTTCATTTTTAGAATAATAACTCTGCTTTCTCTGGTGGGATTAGACTTTGGGAGAGTAGTCAAGAACAGAACAGGGAGCTGCTACAATTATACAGGGAGGAGATAATGGGGCATCAGACTAGGCAGTGATGGTAGTGAGAAGTGGTCAAATTCTGGATGTATTTTGAGAGTAAAGCCAAAAAGACTTGTTAACTAGTTGATATGAGCAAAAGATAGGAGTCAAGGATACCTCCAAATACTTGGCTTAAGTTATTGGAAAAATGGAATTGTTATTTACTGAGGTGCAGGAAAACTGAAACGCAGAGAAATCAAAATTTCTCTTTTAAATATACTAAGTGTTATATTATTATTATTAAACCTTTGAGTTGAAATTTTAAGTAAGCAGTATGAAATGCAAGGGAGAGATTTGAGCTAGAGATATAAATTTGGGAATTGTGAGAATAAAAATGGTATTTAAATCTAGGGGACTAGATGAGACCACCAACGAAGTGAGTGTAGGTAGAGAAGACCACTAAGAACTTAAACCTGAGGCATGCTAATATTTTAAGTTCAGAGAAATGAGGAAGAATAATCAAAGGAATTAGAGAAGGAGCTGTCAATGTTGTAAGAGGAAAATCAGGAGACTATGGTGTGCTGGAAGCCAAGTAAATAATATATTTCAATAAGAAGGGTGTGTCAAATATCTTTTAATCCCTATTTCACATGGCTTTGAACCATTTTTTGTTTAGGCCATTGCTGCAACAGCTATATGCAAGTATAGCTTGATGATACCTCATTCAGCTGCATCTCATGTTGTTTCTTCCTGTCATGGAACTTCTGTGCTACCATCACATGAGTCACCTGTAGGAGCCTGCTCACTGATTCTAGATCATATACCAACTTGCAATTTCCAATGATTTAACACCTTCTAGGATTACACTTGATCAATGAGAGGTGAGCTTTGATGGACACTGTCTTCTATGTCTGGCTGAAAATCCTGGGGCACATCCCACATTGCTCCTTAGAGAGTCCTCTTTGGGAACAATCCACAGTTGACTATAATGGTAAACAGATCAATAACATACCTCTGAATTGATGTTTCTTCCTTTCCTGGTACACTCTCCTCAGTCTCTTTCTCCTATTTCCTGAATCACTTTCCCTAAATAACTATACGCTACGCTTTTGGTGGTGGGGGGGGGGAGATACACTAAAATTGAGGGCAAGATTACCTAGGACAAATGCTGCTGGTAAATTGCGTAAGATGAAGATTGAAATTTGATCATTAAATTTAGCAACATAGCATCATAGTGACATTGTCAACAGCAATTTCGGTGGAAGAGTGATTAAAAATCCTGGTTCAAGTGAGTTCAAGAGGAAACGCTACTATTTGGTCAGTTATATGTGGCAAGTTCATAGGCTGGGCGTGGAGGTATGGAGGAGGTGGGAGTGTTGGAGGAGTGAAGACAGAGAAGTGTGAAATAATCTTTTGAAGAGTTTATTTTAAAATAAACTCTAGAGAGAAATAAAGTATAAAAACCTGATTGTACTTGAGGAAACACTTAAAATTTGTTGTTTTGTGTTTTTTCCAACCACATTTATCTGATCAGATGAAAACGTGTAATAAGTAGTTATAGTTAACTAAAGTTCTGATTTTGTCAGTCAAGTACACTAGAGGGAAAGAGGGTCAAGATTGGTGCTGTGAGGGAACAGGGAAGTTAAGCTGGGTAAGAAGGGAAGTCAGAGACTGAGAGATGAGTTGGATAATAAAAAATTGGGATCAAATTTGGGTGTGGTGATTGAGATTAACAGGAGAGGCCAACATTTAAATCATCTATTTTTCTTTTCATGCAGTGATTTTTACCAAGACTATTTAATAAAATATAATATTATATATTATATACAAATCATGTCAAGATAACATCTCAGAGTAGAAGGGGTCACTATTAATAATATTCTGGAAAATGAATATTAACTGAGACAGTGCTGTGAAAATTGGGATGCATTTTAACTGTATTTATATAGCCATTTTTATATTGAAAAGTGCATTACAGTAGTTAAGAGCACAAAATCTGTAGAGTCATGGTTCCTGCTTTCAAAACCAGACACAGAAAGGCTAAGTAACTTACCAAAGGTGGCCCAGCATATGATGAAATCAGCTACAAATCTTTGAATAAAACTCATCAAGGCTGGCTTCTCCCATATTTATTTTCAAAGAGAGAGTCTTAGAGAGATAGAAAGAGAGACAAAAATCTTCCATCTGAAAAATCTTTCTCTCACTTTCCTCCTCTGCCTTTCAAGTAGATGAAAGCATTAAAAATGATAAAATATCTTCCATCTATTGGTTCACTCTTCAGATACCCACAACATCCAGACAGAAGTCAGGAGCCTGAAACTTAATCCATGTCTCCCATGTGAGTTGCAGAGACCTAAGTACTTGAGCCATCACCTGCCTCCAGGGTACACATTAGCAGGAATCTGTATCAGAAGCAGAGCCAAGGCTCAAACCCAGGCACTCTGACATGGGATGTGCAGTCCCAAGCAGCAACCTAAGCACTGCACCAAATAGCTTGCCTTATTTACTATCTGATTCTAAATTCATTGTTGTTTCTGGAATTCAGGTACACTCTGCTTCTTTATTCAGTAATTACCTTTTATTCTCCTTCTGAGCTCTAACCTCCATCATATTTATCCTAAGTGCTCTTTGAAATTAAATTTCGGCTTCTTCTATTATTAACACCAGTAGCTGGTACCATAACCAAATTTATCCTTTCAGAAATACAGTCTGATTTCCTATCCTGTCTACCAGAAACTTTATGCAGCTCATCCCTAGATTCTTATGTAACTATCGTTGTGGCCATTTGGAGAGTAAACCAACAGATAGAAGATCCCTCTCTCTCTGTAACTCTGCCTTTCAAACAAACAAATTTTTGGAAAAGATAATGGGCATTTTCTATGAACTTTTTGAAGACTTTTGTTGTTTTTAGGCCTCTTGATTCCTAGAAATTCCTTGTCTTTCCACCTCTCTTTTATTTATTTGAAACACAAAGGGACAGAGACAGAGAGAGAGAGGGAGAACTCCCATTTGTTTGTTCACTCACAAAATGCTTATATTGACTAGTAGGCTGGGTGGAGCTGGAACTCCATCCAGACCTCTCATGTGGGTGGCAGGAAATCAACTACTTGAGCCAAATGATGATTTTGTTGCACAACATAATAAATATAGCTAATAGTTGAGTGCTGTCCATTTCAATGTCTCGGAGATGATTGTTCTAGAAATGTTCTCACTTCAGATGTTTTACACTTAAATGTTTGAGGTGATGGATATATTTATTGACTTAATCTGGTTATTCCAAAAATTCAAAGATCATTACTTCTGAGGAAGGTGTTTGGTTTAGCAGTTAAGATGCCTGCTGGTTAGGATGCCTGTATTCCATATCAAAGTACCTGGTTTGAGTCCTGGCTCCACTCCCAATTCCAGCTTCCTGCTCATGCAAACCCTGGGAAGCAGCAGTGATGACTCAAGTATTTGGGTTCCTACTACTCATGTGGGAGATCTGAATTGAGTTCCCAGCTCTAGCTTCAGTATGTCCAAGACTTGAACATTGTGGGCACCTGGGGAAGTGAACAAGCAGATGGAGTTCTCTGTCTGCCTGGCTGCCTTTCTCTCTCTCTCTCTCTTTCTCTCTCTCTCTCTCAAATAAAATAAATAAAAATTATTACCCAATAAATATATACAGCTATAATGTGTCAATATAGAACTAAAAATTATTATGTTATTTCAGAGAGTCAGTCTCACATATGTGTCAGATATTAATTCCCTCAAGGGTAATATTGCTTCATATTGTGTGGGATCTTGTACATTAAAAATGCTTTTGCTCTAATGCTTCTCACAAAATATTTGGACTTTATTATCTTCATTTTACAGACGAGGAAATTAAAGGCCCGGAGAAGGCATTAGTTAGAAAAGAAGCAACAAAATTTAAAGACAAGACTTCTGGTCTAGGAGTCCAAACATCTGAATTATTATACTCCTTAGTTATTAATTTACTGTGTGATTATGAGTAAGTTACTTCCCCTCTCTGGGTCATACTATCGGCATTTATAGAATAAGGGGATTGGGCTTTCTCAAATCTATTTGCATATTATAACAACCTGAGAGCTGTAAAAAAATCCATCCTCAGCCCCACCTCCAAAGATTCTGATTTATACAGGAAGAAATAGAGGGTGATTGGGGTATAGAAAGAGGGAAAGAGGGAAGTATGGTTATCTTCTTAGAATTTTATCTATCAAATCAGCCCTAAAGGCATTCGGATCTAGCTGAAAAGCCCATGAGAGTATTTCAGGCATGGAAAGCCAAGACACTCTGGCAAAAGATCTCTGTGAGTGAAATCCCAGTGGAAAGAACAGGTCTTCAAAGAAGGAGGTACCTTTCTCTGAAGGGAGGAGAGAACCTCCACTTTTACTACGACCTTGTCTAAACAAGATAAGAGTCGGAGAACTCAGAGGGCTTCCATAGCCTTGGAAACTCATGACTGGAGCATAGGGAGATTACTGATGCCATAGACAGGAGTGTCAATTGGTAAAGTCAACAACAGGAGTCACTGTGCACTTACTCCTCATGTAGGATCTCTATCCTTAATGTGCTGTGCATTGAGATTTAATGCTATAACGAGTACTCAAACAATATATTTCACTTTGTGTTTCTATGGGGGTGCAAACTGTTGAAATCTTTACTTAATGCATACTAAACTGATCTTCTGTAAAAAAAAAAAAAGAAATTATCAATTCCCAACTTGACTCTCACTGGGATTAAACATGACAATAGGTCTGATCTGATTTCATCATCATTTAAAAAAAAATCATCTATTATTTTTCACTTTATGTTTCTGTGTGGGAGCAAACTGTTGAAATCCTTACTTAATGTATACTAAGCTGATCTTCTGTATATTAAGATAATCGAAAATGAATCTTGATGTGAATGGAAGGGGAGAGGGAGTGGGAAAGGGGAGGGTTGTGGGTGGGAGGGACGGTATGGGGGGAAGCCATTGTAATCCATAAATCGTACTTTGGAAATTTATATTCATTAAATAAAAGTTAAAAAAATACAAAAAAAAAGAATTTTATCTATCAAATATATGAAATCTGTTCGCTTTATATTAACAAAAATTTAAAAAAGAAAAAAAAGATTCTGATGTAATTTTTCTTGGGATACTACAATTTCCACAATACTACATTGACTTAGATGAAACCAATCAGTGAAAATCACAAATCCAGCCTAGTACTTCTTTCTGTAGAGAAATCTTGTCATTTAGTATAATATCCAAGTACTACAGACCATGTCCTAGAAAGGAGTTTGAAAGGCAGTTAATATTGGTGACATAGTCCAATTTTGAACCTCTAGGAGAGAGCTCAAGGCCTCTCTCTCTTCCCGCCCCCTCTCTTACACACACACACACACACACACACACCCCACAATCATTCTAGCTTAAGAGCTGTAAGAGTTCAATAAAGAATGCTGATATAATTCAAGGACAAAAAGGAGTTCAAGAGTACAACTGAGCAAGGAATTAGTAAAATAGTGAGAGAAACAAACTGAATATACAACTTTTTTTTTCATAAGGCTTGTTTTCTTAATCTCATTTTTGCTTTCTAGACTACATTTAGGATTACTTCCAAGTACATTTTTTCCTCTTTCAATGCAGTTCATGAATTAAGATGGGTCTGGGACCTTGTCCTACTTGGGAGAGGTCTTTATCCTTGTTGGAGGGGGACAACTTAGAAAAAAAAATCACTGAGTAAAATTGCTTTAACCCGACTTATATCTGGTATTGTAAAAATAGGTGTTTCTGGATTTCCTTTTTAGAGTTTTGTTGTTGTTGTTTTTGTTGTTATCAGAGTGGTAAGACTTTGAAAGTGAAAATTAAAAGACAGGACAAGGAGAAAAAGGCCAGGAGAGTTATTCAATCTCCTTAGCTTTGGTCTGAGGATATAGGTTCAAAATGACTCTTCAGGGTTCATGTGTGCTACACTCCATCTATTTTAAAAAAAGATTTATTTTATTTTATTTGCAAGGCAGAGTTATGGAGAGAGAGAGAGAGAGATCTTCCACCTGCTGGTTCACTCCCCAAATGAACTATAATGGCCTGGGCTGGCCCATGTCAAAGCCAGGAGCCAGGAACTCTACCCTGTTTTTCCATGTTGGTGGCAGGAACCCAAGCCATCTCCTGTTGCTTTCCTAGGAGCATTAGCAGGAAGCTGGATCTGAAGTGGAGAAATCAGGTTGCCAACTGGTGCTTGTATGGAATATTAGTGACACAGGTAGTACCTTAATCTGCTGCTCTGTGATGCTGACCCAGGTACACTTCATCTTATCCCAATAGGATTACGTGTAGGTGGCTTGATGTTAAAACCCCATATTAATAAAGCTGGAGCACTTTCTTGTTTGACCACTTCTGTTTTCTCTCCTTAGTAACCCACAACAGCAATATGAGTCAGTTATTAAAGGAATTGGAATTTCCACATCTTGTCATCTGTATATTTTACCATCAGAGATATGACTATTATCTGTTGCAAAAAGGATGTCCTGGATAGATGAGGAATGACAACTTCTATGTTAGGATTGTCCCCTTCTCTTCCAGGAGACTAGCCTCATACATATGGGAGAAAACATATAACTTGGATTGTAATGACTGCAAGATTCCAACAGTAAGCAGTGTTAGTCTCAAATTGCCTTTCCTTGTTTTGTCTATCCTGACCTTTGAAAGAAGTAAAGGCTCCTGGCCTTTGGAAGCAAATGGTCACGTTGTGATGATAATTTTGAGGGTCAAGATAAGGATGTGGGCCTAGATTAAATTAAAGGGATCAAGGATTTCAGTATTAACAAACTTTAGGTCACAGGTTCAAAGGGAATACTAATGTGATGCAGTGTAAATCACCAGAGTAGAAGGCTATTTGAGGATGTGGAGGTTGAGAATTTTGACTACATTCACAACTAATAAAAAATGTGGTGGATGACTATAATTTTTTATCTGAGTAATTAGAAGTTTGAAAATCTCAAAGGAAATAAAAAAAGGACTATACATGGCAGATTTGAGGTGGGAAAGATTAGGAGCTTAGTTTGTTATGTTTGAAATCTCTACTAAATATTTGAGTACAGAGGTGAAATAGGAAGTTGGGTATATGAATGGGAAGTTCAAGGAAATAGGCTATGCTAGAGAAATAATTTGGTGAGTTTTTATCACTTAAATGGCAACCAAAGAACAGAACCAATTCCTGGGATCCTCGAATACGAAGAAGTAAGGGAGATGAGAGGATTTAGCAAAGAAGACAAAAGAAGAGCAGTCAGTGTAGCAGAAGGCAAATAAACAGAGCATTGTGCTCTAAAGTCAAAGTGATTAAAGTGATTTAATGCTATAACTAGTACTCAAACAGTATTTTTCACTTTATGTTTCTGTGTGGGAGCAAACTGTTGAAATCTTTACTTAATGTATGCTAAACTGATCTTCTGTATATAAAGAGAATCGAAAATGAATCTTATACTACACTTGATCTTAGCCAAAAGGCCGAGAAGCGATTCACTTTGTGTTTCTATGGGGGTGCAAACGACTGAAATCTTTACTTAATGTACACTAAACTGATCTTCTGTAAAAAAAAAAAAAAAAAAAAAAAAAAAAGAAAGAAATTATCAATTCCCATCTTGACTCTCACTGGGATTAAACATGACAATAGGTCTGATCTGATTTCATCATCATTTAAAAAAAATCATCTATTATTTTTCACTTTATGTTTCTGTGTGGGAGCAAACTGTTGAAATCCTTACTTAAGGTATACTAAGCTGATCTTCTGTATATTAAGATAATCGAAAATGAATCTTGATGTGAATGGAAGGGGAGAGGGAGTGGGAAAGGGGAGGGTTGTGGGTGGGAGGGACGGTATGGGGGGGGAAGCCATTGTAACACATGAGTCGTACTTTGGAAATTTATATTCATTAAATAAAAGATAAAAAAAAAAGAGTTCAGGGAAACTCAAAAAAAAAAAAAGAAAATGAATCTTGATGTGAATGGAAGGGGAGAGGGAGCGGGAGAGGGGAGGGTTGCGGGTTGGAGGGACGTTATTGGGGGGGAAGCCATTGTAATCAATATTCTGTACTTTGGAAATTTATATTCATTAAATAAAAGTTAAAAAAAAGAGTTACTTCTCAAAAAAAAAGTGTTTTTTAAAGGACAGTGTGAGCAGTTGTGTCAAATGCTCCTGATGGGTCTGGTATGATGACTAAGAAGTAACCACTGGATTTACTGAAGTGGAGGTCATTGAGGAAGGGTTTTGGGCAATAGCCTGATTTCATTATTCACCTCTAAAAATATTCAGATTCCCTTTATACTCATCTTTTCCTACATAATCAAGCAAGAATAAAATCACAGGAATGTGACCTTTTGTGACCTTATCCATAAATATGAACACATTGTCAATGGGATGTTTTTAACAATTAAATTGGTTGATTTCATGTAAGAATGGCCAATAGAATACTGGGAACTATTGTGCATGAAGTTAAAAGTGTAACACTTAGAGTGTGTTAGTGATGCCAAAATTAGTGGCTGAATACTTTTAAAAAATACTTTTTTAAAAATACTTTTAAAAAAGCCAACCAACTAATTGTTTTATTTTCATGTTGCAAAATACCTCATTTAGCCAATTTTTGTTGAATTTATTAACTTGACTACTTTTCCTAATATTATGCTGAAGGAGTCTAAATGAATATATGTGCATTTTTATATATATACATATATATGTTGATTTAGAGGAGTTCAGTAAAATAAAGTTCTTTTTTATACAAAGAAGAATAAAATATTTTGAGGATCTGTTACTCCTTTAATTGAACTAGGGACTTCATTTCCATGCACAAAGAAGCCCTTCAAAAGTAAGTCAGAAGATATACAGGTTTAGAAAGGCAAATTTACTACATTTCTGAGTACCCAAAGCCTTATGTACTTTAAAGGTGGTAGATTATTTCTAACACACTTTGAATGAATGTGATTACAGATGTAAGGAAAAAACATAAAGCTGTGTAATACTTTAAGTGTGTGTGTATGTATATGTGTGTGTGTGTGTGCGTGTGTGTGTATACTTGTCTTGCTGTCTGTAGCAGAGACACAATACCTCCCTACTTCTGTCAAGGTATGATATACATATGCTGAAGAGTTAATATTACATGGGAACATATTTGATTAATGAGATGGAAGATAGCCAATGAAGTCTACTTTCGTTCTCTAGATGGGCTATATGAAGATATAGTAGTTTCATGTGATCTGTCATAACAGATTGAGAAATAAGTTTGCCGTGAAACAGATTGTTGTCAATTCTGTGATATACTCCTTTGTGTTTGCATTTCTTCCCTCTCTACCTCATTACCCTTTTTCCTGCTCCAGCTTTCCTGCATTGCACACATGCTTTTGCTTCAATCTCTATCATCTAGGAGACTCAGGAAAAGACAATTGAACATTGAGAACTCTGAAATTAGGGCATACTCCACTCAAATTCAGAACTGTGTGGCTTTGGACAGGTTATTTTCCCTCTATGTGCATTTTTTACTTCAACTGCAGAATGTTGGTTTTGGACTAGCTGCTCTTTAAGGGTACTTTTGCCTCTGAAATAATGCCAGCATAAAGGAATGTCAGTATTAAGAAGCTAATGTAAAAGGCAAGATGTGTTGAGGCTGGCACTATGGCACAGCAGGTAAAGCCACTGCCTGCAGTGCCGGCATCCCATATGGATGACAGTTTTAGTCCCGGCTGCTCCATTTCCAGTCCAGCTCACTGCTATAGACTGGGAAAGCAGTAGAAGATAGCCCAAGTCCTTGGGCCCCTACACTCGCATGGGAGACCCAGAAGAAGCTCCTAGCTCCTGGCTTTAGATGGACACAGCTCCAGCCGTTGCGGCCATTTGGGACTTGAACCAGTGGATGGAAGGCCTTTCTCTCTGTCTCTCCTTCTCTCTGTAACTTTACCTCTCAGATAAATAAAGTCTTTAAAAAAAAAAAGGCAACATGTTCCTGACAGTGATCATAAGTGGACTGCTTACATTTTAATTAGAAGAGTGTACTTTATATAATAAATGAGTTGAATGTTAACAAATTCAACAGATTTCAGTTCTGAAAATAGCTTCAATTGTACTTTGAGCTGAAAAATTGAATTAGTTTTCCCTGGCCTATAAAGATAAGGCCAAGTGAAAATATTCCTCTACTGGCTCTACACCTTGAGGGAGTAGTGAAGTTTGTAATGCCACCATCCTGGGAACCAAGACAGCTAATTACATGTTTATAACTCGTAAGATAGGAGCACTTTTTTGTTGTTGTTGTTTGTTTGTTTGTTTTGCAACTCATAGATTGTAGATGGGCAGGAGTTAGAGAAAGGAATATTTAGCATTTGGGACTTGTTACTCTAGAATGATTTACATTGTGCTCTGATTGATATACCTGACACTGGAACATGAATTTGGGAGGCAGATAGCCTATGGTTCAAATCTTAGCTTGAGCATTTACAACTACCACCTTTGACAAGCCACGTGACTTCTCTGTGCCTTAGTTTTCTCTCGAGTAAAATAGAGTGGAATAGTACCTACATCATAGAGTTATTGTGAGGATTGAATGAGTTAATTCAGGTAATATGCTAAACACAGTGCTTAGCACACAGTAAGCACTATGTAAATGTTCACTATATTTATTATAGCTATTGTGATGAGGGAAGATGGGCTAGAACTAAAGAAAAACTCTTGGCTAATGGCATATGAACTGTGTCAAGGGACTGATATGTGGAAAGCAGTACAGTTAGGGGGTAACAGATGACTTAACTGCAAAAAAATGCTAAGGAGGAAACACCCTCTAAATATTCTTGTTTATACAGTACATGACACAAAGTAGAAAAATAATGAAAACAGAGCCACTCTGCAGGATTTAGAGTTCTTTCATATATATTTTAAATATACATGTGCAATACATTAAAATATATAGAGATGTGTGAATATATATATGTATATATATAATCACAGAAGGGATACATATGCACACTCACTCACAAGTTCATGCGCATACCCCAACAGGACCCATCTATACGTAAACCAGATGCAGTCCATATCAGGCCAATTTGGACACAAGTGAAAGCCCTTACTCAGCAGCAGATCGCAGATTGCAACTGCATTTGAGTAACCCTTTAGTTTCTTCTACCAAGTGTAAGGCCATTTAGAAACACACTGAGAAGAGCTCCTCTGGGTATATGGCAGAGCCCAGGGCCCTTCTGGCAGTGCACAATTTGCCTGAGTAAGGACTGCTGGATTTGGATATCAAGGAGCTATCAAGGAAGAGGAACTTGCCTTATTTTGGGCCCTGAAATTAATAAGCAAACATCCATAGATTAATTTTAGCTCCAGGAACAATGCACTAGTGTCAGAGAATCCTTAGATATCTGAGCTCTAAGCAAATTTCAGGCAGAAGCAGAGAGAAGTGTGTGTTGCTACTCATCACCATCCAGCTTGACCCAGAGGACTGGGTACAGATTTTAGAAGTAGATACGTTTAAACTACAATCAGGCAGACTTGTAAGATTAAAAAAATTACTTAAAATTGAAGGATCTGAAAGCAACATAAGAGGTTACAAGTATTGGTTTGGGTATATAAATGTTCCAAGAAGCGTAACCTTATATATGGCACCATTTGCAGCAATATCATTAACATTATTAATAATCATCATAACATATTTATATATACAAAAATAGAGCAAAGCGATTCTAGAAGAGGAGGTGTAAGTGAAGGTGTGGGGCTGTATAAAGCCCAATGTCAGTACACTTCAGGAAGATTCAGAACCAACAAAGGCTGAGTGGCACATATTTCTGTTGTATGTATCCAGCAAAGGGACATGCACGTCCCCTTCTTCCCCCTGTGTATGACTATGCACTTCTCACCTCTCCACCCTGCAATACACTTCCATGCACACTTTAAACGAGATGATATATAAAGTTAGAGTCTGGAAATCTTAAACTAAGTTGGAGCACCTTGATTTCAAGCAAGTGCCCTCAATCTCTGAATTCCTTGGTGAATTTTGGATTCACTTACAGAGGGAAACTATATAATTCTTGTCTTTTAGCAGCAGTCTCTGGGAGCCTGACATCACCACTGCAGCCTTTTCCCGCTGGAAGGGGTTCAGAGCACAGGCTCTCTGTATTTTTAAAGAGAGAAGTCAGTTTTCAGCATTATGTATCTTTCATCTCAGTTTTTCACTGTTGCTGAAATTTAGGTTCTCAAGCAGCTGCCATTGCAGACAAAGCCAGGAGCGAGCACAGTGTGTGCAGCAAAGAGTAGATGCAATGGCGAAGATACAGCTTGGTTAGGGCTTCTTTAAGCTTTTCTTTTCCACACTTGAGCTTCTACAAGATGACAGAGCCAAAGGTAATGTCCACTGGGGGCAGCCTTAACACCTAATAGTTAATTAGCCACCCACCATGCACTGCAGAAAGACTGCCACACTAACTTGGCATGGGTCCTGAAAAGTAATTGGAAGGGAACAGCTTTCTGTCATTGTTAATAGAGTCCTAGGAAAGTGTCCCATGACTCAATGTGGTGCAGGGGAGAGAATATTGAACCAGGAATCAGAAGGTCTGTATTCCAATCCCAATTTTGCTATTAACTCAGTGTGTGACCTTGGGCAAGTCCCTTCCTATCTCCAGGTCTCAGTTTTCCCATCTGTAAAATAAGGGCATTGAAATAGATAGTTAAGATTCCTTCCAGCTCTAAAGTTTTATGTCTTTTTATGTCCTTTATTAAGGCCTGAGCCATGCAGTCTCAGGGCAGTTAGCTTCTAAGAGAGAACATACCTCTGTAATATCCTTTACTTTGTTCATTTAGCTATAAAGCACGTCTGCCTTTGGCACTTGGGTCAGACATACAAAGTTATGAGCATCCTGATTTACTATCCTACTCAGCATGCTAGTGGAATCTGCCATTATTATAAGTGGATTATTGGGTAAGGGAGAAAATCTCCAACTACTTAAACCTGGAAATGTAAGATAACTTTACCTCATATGCTCACAAACAGGTGAGTGTGGTTGTGAGTGCACACACACATTGGGATACAGACTATTGCTAGTGATCAGTTCATTACAGTATTCCATTTCCCTTGATAAAAATTAGTAAATAGTATAGCATAGCAAAGTTTGGCGTCTAAGGAAACACCTATGGAAAAACAGCACTTTTGGATGTGTTAGAGAGAGAAAGAAGGACAGGTAGAGAGAGACAAATGTAAATCAAATGAGATAGAAATGCAGGAAGAAAAAGGATTTGAGAGAGGGAGGGGAGGAGTAGAAAGGAAGGAAATAAGAAAGCAAAGACAGGAAAACGAAAAGTAGAGAGGGTAAAGAATGAGGAGGGAAGGAATACAGAACAGGATCATGGAAAGAAGAGCACACAGGAAGAGGGAGAAAGGGAGAGGGAGAGAGGTAGAGAGGAAGAGAGGGAGAGGGAGAGGGAGAGAGAGAGAGAGAGAGGGCAGTAAACAGGGAAATAGGGTCATATTCCCTGGAAGTTTGAACGGTGTTCCACATGCACTTGAGAAAACTATCTTAGAAGAAAGCTTCCAAAGGCACTGTGGAAAGCAGAGTGACAATCAGAGCCTGCATCGAGAGGCATTACATTGGGGAGCCCCTAAACCTCAACGTTGCTGGCTCTGTCAGTCCTCAGTGTCCAAACCTCATGCCCATATATCACCTGAATTTGCCAAGGCAGCCATAAAGGCTGAACTGGCAGGGTGTAAGAAAGTTAAAGAGGGATAGATAAGTGTGAGAAAGAACAAGGCATCCTGCACCAGGATGAACTTGGCCATTCCCCTGACGCTTCAAGAACAAGAGGTGAGGCCCTAACTTTGGCTAGTTTGTTACTCCTCCTTTCCAAAGGTGAGGCCTATGCTTTAGTGATTGGGGTTAGAAGGAGAAAGCTCTGGATCCATCATGTCTGAAGGTCATACAGACTTTTCCTGGGCCTTGGGGAAGGGCGTACTACCAGAAGAGATTTTTCTGCACACAGTGTTGGTGTGCCTCTTACAGCGGCAGCCTGGTCGCCGGAGGCTATCATAGCCCTGCTGGCACAGATGGAGGCATCCACGGGTAGGCAGGTAGCAGCAGAGGCAGGGTAGGAAAAGGGAGATGAGACTCATGGCTGCCCAGCGGACAAAGCAAGAGCTAGGCCCACAGGAGCAGGGTTCATCAGCGCAGTTGTCTTCATCATCAGTGGAGCAGTGATAGAAGAGGCCCTTGACACAGCAGAGACAAGTGCCATAATCGAGGAGGCTCTCAGCAGAGCAAAGGCAACGCTGGTTGCACAGCCAGCAGGAGGGGAGGGGACGAGCTGCTGTGCAGGGAACACACTTGCAGCGCCCACACTCCTCGCAGATGAAGAGGTGCTCACTTGGGTGCCCTGCAGATTGCTCAGCTTCTCCCTTCAGAGCACCATCAGCCTTTGGGTGGGTCCCTGCTCCAGGCTGGGTTCGGATGATGGATTGGCCTGAAGGTGAGGGTGTTATGCTGGCCAAGAGCCTTTGATCAGAGGCAGTGGTGCTATGAGACATTGAACTGGCAATGCTAGATTGGCTCAGATGCTGAGGCAAGGGCTGCAACTGATGGCACTGGCTAAGACTGCGGGGAAGAGCAGTAGGCATGGTAGCCAGGGACCAATCAGATTTATGGGTTTGCACAGTAAGGGAAGGGCTGGAGAGGGCCTGTTTACAGGGGGCTGGAGGCCGTTCCACATAATCATTGCTAGCATGAGTAGAGCGCAGCTGTTCAATAGGCAGAATTTGTTGAAAATCATCTGTCACTGTGGCATCCATTTTGCCTTGAATTTTGAGTTCTGAGTGGTTTGGGGTCAGAGTGGCACTTATGGTGATAAAGAGGAGCCCTTGTAGTTACATGGACTTCAGGGAACATCAGAAAATCCTAGGAGAGAAGGAATAGAAAACAATGAATGAGAATGCACAGGCATACATACTTTGTATGAAACCAAAAAAGGTCAGGCTGAATCACCACCACTACCTTCAGTCACTTTATGGTAGTCTTCATGCTACAATTTAACGTTGTAGCTGACCTTACCTGCCTCTTTATGGCCAAGTCTGTTCATCCCATCCAGACTATAAAGCAGTCTGGGAGCAAATATCAGATTGTTGATTCTTTTTGTATTTCATCATATGACTAGGTTCATAGGAGCAGCCAGCTCACTCAAGTGTTTGCTAGCAGAGAAATATAAGCCTTGAGCATCAGAATTCCAATAAAAATAGAACCTCACATTAAATGCAAAGACCACTTCCTGAAGTAGTGTTGAAACAAATGAGAAAGCTTCAAAAGCCTCCCATGAGAAGTTCCGTGTGTGTGTGTGTGCGTGTGTATGTGTGTGTGTGTAAAATCAATCAAAATTACCCTTCAGTGTAATTCATGACAAGCTGAAATAACATGAAAATAGCATTTCTTGATTCAATGAATATAGGCAAGTGAGCAAGATGAAATAGTAGTAGAGAAACAGAGATCAAGAATTAAGCTTTCTGAAGACAAATAACTGGAAAAAAGCTCCCCAAGGGTGTAAGTGTTGTGATTTGTATAATAGTTTGGTGTCTTTCTTTAGCATATGATCCATATGTTAAAGGCTTGGTCCCTAAAAGTCTTATGTTAATGGTTATTGGGTTAATGTTAATCATTAAGAATGGAAACTTAATCTAATTTTATGTAATATGAAAATGGGTGCTTTACGAAGAAATAAGATTGGATTGGGTTGCTGAGGTGGAGAACCCATGATGGAATCATGCTGTCTACTTCCTGGCTCTCCATGTGACCCTTTCTCCACTTGTGCCCCACACTCTAACACTGCCACCTTCATCAAATGCTAAACTAATTGGGCCACCCATCTTGGACTGTGAACCTTCAAATCTGTAAGCTAAAATAAACCCCCTTCCTTCATAAGAACTTTCTCTAAGGTGTGTGTTATGATGACAAAAAGCTGTCTAATATAGCAAGGAAGCCAAGAATTATCAATTTGCAGCTCTCCATACCTAATTGGCTGCTTTAACTTATTGAGGAGGTGATTCACTTTAAAGGCATGGTGGCTCCAGAATCGAACTTTTACATATTCATACATGAGCCTAACTCTGGGGATGGCAGAATTATAGAGCTATTTCAAATACTACCCATAATTGTACCTTTTATGCCTCCTAAGCCAATTCCTTGCATCAGAATCTGCTTTGACTGCTTTTCTCTGTCTTTACCTTACACAATAAACTGGCTTTCTTAAAGAGTGATGATATTCTCATAGTACAGTTAAGCTACATTAAATGTCAAGAAAGCATATGCTTGCATCTCAAATGTGCCACAATCAGGAAGAGGAGTTGTGTAATCATTCCCTGAAGGGTTTGATCAAACGTATAGCTGATGTTCATGAAGAAAATACTGTACAGTACAGTGCTGTTATCACACCACCCAGAAGACTGAACAGCCAGCAAGATGTGCACAAGGACACCTAAATGCAAATCCAAGAAATATCAAGAGGCATTAGAACCTAGAAAACATTAGAATGAATAAACCATTTATTTGAAATCCATCAGATTTCAGGCTTCCTCAAAATATCTCAATTACTCACAATAATATATGGGATAGATAGCTTGACTGTGTACTAGAAATAGACAAGTGAGAAAAGATAGTACTCGATTAGGTTTCTATAAACAAGCAAACATGATGGTGAAATGGGCCCAAATCTTGATGACAGGAAAAATGACAATGAAGTTCATAACTCATTGATTAATAATGACCAGATTCAGTTCACTTTTGAGGCTGTATCCTCACGAAAACATGATTAGCAGAATTAAGCCTATTCACTTTTTAAAAGAACATTTAATTTGGTTAAAAATAACATTTTTGATGTAACACATCAAAGAAACACTCTGACAAAAATTTCTCTTTTTAGTAGTTTAGTGTTGAATGAATACAGAACAAAACAATAAATACTACAAGAGACTCTAGGACTCAAATATCTGTTAGGTTTGTCAAACTACTTGCTTTCATTGGGTCTCTGTTTCACTATTTACATTATTATAGGGGTGGATTAGGTGATCTTTAAGTAACATGCCCCATTATGGTCTGTATTTCTATAACTACACAATTAAATCTGATGATTATTTTCATTCATACCTTCTTATGACTTCAAGTCCTTGAGAGTAAGTTGGGCAATGTACTTTTATAAAGGCATTCAAAAGCAAAATGTATGTCTCCTTCATTAACTTACCCTCAAAATTCCCTGCAAACCTCCCACCTCTCCCTTTGTTGTATCTTTATAGATTGATATTGTCAGCATTGGAAAGAAACAGGCAGTTTTTATTTGGATAAATAAAGAGGGACACATCATTCAACTGGCTTGGAAGGTATGTGGATGTAGGAGCTTTGGACTGGGAAGACGCTTTTGACAAATTTGTAAGATACGGATTTATGTCCCATTTATGTCTCATTGAATGAAAGAATTTATGGAGCCCTTTAAGTTCTTCACATGGGTAGCTTCATAATATACATGCTGGATGCTGTTTAGAGTCTAATTTCCCAAAGAAAAATAGATTTGAATCATATTGGAAATTTTAAAAAGCAATGATTCAAAGGAAGATATACAAAGTCCAAAGGTACAAGAGATAATCATGGGAGATTCCAAAGACAGGATTCCAGGGATGTCATCAGGTACCTCAAGAACATGTCCAGAATGTTTTAAAGCTAAACTTGGAGGAATCTAGGTCATAAAATAAATGACTCAGAACCAATAATGAGAAACCATGTTCAAAGGGGATCTTGTCTTGGGAGCAGAAGGGTACATAGTGTTTAGGTTAAAATGGTGTATTTGAATATTGATTAGATCTCTGTAAGACTGAGGAGTTGAGATGCTTGAGTGGATGATTAAAAGAAACTATGAGCTGTGAGTCTGGGATGATGAAGTACTGTCTTGCTTACAGGTAAGGAAATGAACTGGATGAACTCAGAAGGTTTCTTCCTGCTCTGTATAATCTTTTATTTGAATGGACTCTGGGATCCAGTGTCGAAGATCTCCAATACTGTGGGCAATAGGATCTGGGTAAATTAGGGTGTTGAGTAGGATTTTAAGAAGTATAGAATGACAACAAATTGTTTGCCATTCCGTAAGTGCTGAATGTGATCTAGCTAAGAGGATGAATTGAAATAAATACTGTGGAGGAAGGTAAGAGGGGAAATTAATGTAGAGAAATTAATAGGAAGAAACTGCAGCAGCACATAGACTAGATGAAAAACTACCACTGCATGCATGTTTATGATTCAGTAATCCACCCATTAAAGAGCCATTCATTGTGAGCAGCAACAGTTAAGAAACTGACAGTATTGTTGGCCAATTCCATATTCTATTGAGAAAGAGAGAGAGAATATATCACATATTAATAAATAAAAATCAAGGTGATTACAAGTCTTGGCTGCACATTGATGGGATCTAGTGATTTTTGTCACGTAGTGCCTCTGCAGTAATGAATGATGCATTGTAAACCCACTCCCATCTCAGTCTCTCTGGCCAGGTGCTCATAGCTTTTTCAACAGTTTTTCTGTAGCCCTGAAATTTGCTATGTTTAATCTAAATAGAAGTTTCTTTTCTTACACCAATTTAGAGAAAGCTAAATCCATTGAAGAACTACTAGTGTTTGTTAATGAAAGAAAATGTATTTTTTCCTGAAATCTGAAATCTGCCATGTTGAGACTAAAGCTGAAAACTTTCCTACCTAAAGCTCTTCTATGCTAACACATTAAGACACTTCTGATTTCTTTGATAAATCCTTTCTGATACAATATGGTTCAATGTTGATTTCAAAGCAGAAGGACCAAAAAAGGAGGGCCTGGCTCCTATTTTCTCCCACTCCCATGGGTTCAATGTACCTTACTGTGTAAAAGCTCTGGGGTGTGTTGCTTTTTTTTTTTTTTTCTGTGCTCTGCTGTTATATACACTCGTTCTCAGAATAACTGAAAGCAAACATAGAGGGAATTTCTGTTATGGCTTTATATGTTTTCTTAGTTCCACTGTTCCAAAGTCTGCTCTCTAAAAATCCCTCTCTGTGCAAAAAGCATTTGCATCTCTATCAAAGCACTTCCCCCTTACAAATACCAAGTTGTATATAGTTTACATTACTAACCTCTCTGCCACTGACTGGGCCTCCCTCCTACCGCATACATCTTGCTGGAGCTGCCAGATTCTCACCGCATTTAACTCTTAACTTGTCACTTTGCTACCCTCGTCCTATTCATTACTTTAATAGCTTCATTAAGACCCATAGCAGTTTATTTCAAACCAAGGAGTTTTGCAGTTTTAAAACCTTGCATTGTTAAAGATATAGGTGTTTTAGTGATGAGTATATAGGGAAAAATTATAATATCAAATGATTCACACGTAATCTTAAGGAAAATGTTGTGAAGACTGTCATTCATTCAAGCAGGAATCTTTCTTTAAACCTCAAATCCTTTTATAAGACATTAGAATTTTAAGTTCTTATCCTAGTGCTATTTCTACTTTGTTGTGTGACTGGGCAAGTGACCTCTATTTCAGGCCTCAGTTTTTTCATCTGCAAAATGAGAGAAAGTGAAAGGAAGGTATTTAAAGACCTTTCTTGTTCTGATGCTCTAAATTTTATGCTGGGATTGTTGGTTGCCTATCTCTGTCTCAGAAGTCTTTTATGAAGAATTAGTCTCCTTTATCTAGATTCTTAACTTCCTTGCAACTCAACTACTCAATTCTGAATAAATGCCTCCAAATCCAAGTCACTAAGACCACTATCTAGTCTATGTTGCACAGCTAGAGAGACAGAAAAACAACACAAAGAAACAGAATGTGTAGAATATTACAATAAAATCATAATATATGTTTGTTTAGAGTCAAAGAAAACAAAATTGATATTTAGTTGTGGATAAAGTGCTACATCCACCTTATTTGTATTTATGTATGCAACTGACTTGTTGGGAACATGATTTAACACCTGGTATATCCGAATTCATGTGATAGCACATCACATTACAGTGGAGGCTTTAATATGTCCAGAAAAGCAACTATAGTTTACATTTTAAAATAGTTTCTGTTTAAGAGTTCAAAATCTTATTTTGTTCATTTCACTTGGTTTGCAACATGTAGAGGTGAGTGATGATTATAATTAGATATGTGGAAGGGAATGTGCAGTAAATCACTGCTCTAGGTCCTATCAAATGACTATTGGGTAACTAGATGTGCTTGCAGATTCTCACTTTTGACAAAATTTCCATATGCCACACAGAGACATGTGCACACATACCCAGGCAGGAATCCAGAGATTTCTAAATCATTGCTCTGACTCAATGTAAGTGGGGGGTTATGCCGTGTCAGCTTGCGCCATTTCCACCCAGGGCAAGGTGATGTGATGAAATCTGAACGATGCACAACCCAGACTTGTGAGCCAATAGCAGGCTAGCCCCATGCTGACAGGATGCCCGCTGGGCAGCCAGACTGGCCTCAGCATGGGCTCTCCCTACCTCCTCAGCTTGGGTGGTTAGGCTGCGTTCCTTACGAGGGGTTTAAGCAATCACTAAAATGCATTTAAAGGTCAACAGGCTAGACATTAAATTGACATTTGGCTACAAAACGGTAATTTTAAAGTACTATTTTTATTTATAAATTTCCAATATCGATAGTTTCCTATAAGAACAGATTCATGTTAATCTCATTTAAAAGGTTTTCATTTTATTTTATCCACGCGCTTGTGCGCGTACCCGCACACAAGCGCGCGCGCGCGCGCACACACACACACACACACACACCACACCACAGGATGGCTGGAATGAATGGCAATCTGTGCATTGCATAGGAAGAATTCTGGGTCTTTAAGAGCTAATCTCTATGGCTTACCTTGAGAAAAGGGTTTATCCATGCTGAGAAAAGCAGAAGACCAAATGCCTCATCTGGTTCAAAGGACCTCTTCTCCGGAGTCTTTAGGTTTCTCCACCTCTTTTCGGAAAGTCTGAATGAAAACTCCTTCACTGGCAGTGGAGCTAGAAACAGAGATAGTTCTGTCTTGGTCTTTCCGACACAGCAGAAAAAACGGAGAGAAAATAAAAAACCGGGAGGGGGAGGGAGTCCGACCTGTAGTGGCAGACACTTGGTATAGATTTTACATGCAGATCTAAATCTTGATGCTCGTATTCCCCAAAGAATGCTCGGCAGGGTAAGTTGTCCACCTCCTCCTCCTCCTTTCTCCTCCTCCTCCTCTTCTTTCTCCTCCTCCTTCTCCTCTTTCTCCCCCCTCCTCCGCCTCTTTCTCCTCCCCCTTCTCCTCCTCCTCCTCCTGTTTCTTCCCCCCCTCCTCCAGTATTTTCCTTCCCCTCCCCTTCCCTTCCCCCTTCCCTCCTCCCCTTTCTCTTCCTTTACCTCCTCCCCCTTCCTTCTCTTTTCCCCCACCTCCTCCACCTCCGCCCCCCGTCTCCTCCAATCTGTCAGATGAACCGAAGCAGCAGAAACTGCAGTTGTAGACACAGGGTATCTCAACGGAGCAATAGATACCGCTAGTGTGTGATTATTTATATAGCTCAGGGTGTGTTGGTATATAACTGCAGGGGGGAGGGGGATGAGGTTGCAGTGTGTTCAGCTCAGCTAGCTGAGTGTTTTGTGAATGTAGATGATTTCTGGAGGTCTTGTGAATGGCTTACAGTGGAGGATGGGAAGGAAGGGATTTATTGCTCCTTGTTATAATTTCTTTCTCTCCCCCTCTCTGTGTCGTTTGCTTTCCCGGAGCTGTAGCCTCTTAATGCTTAGCTAAGTGGCGTCATCCAGTTGAAATTGAATCGACCCATTAGAACTCCCCATAGGAATCTTTGTATCCGGTCCCTGGGTAATGATTGAAACAAAATTTAAAGGGGAATGGGGGTGGGGTGGACAGTAACAATTTTAAGGAGGCCTTATTTAAATATCTCTGCCAATCACAGTTCCCCCAAGCCTCTCAGCCTTGGCTGAGTGATTGCAGCTTCAATCAGATAACGACACACAGCTTCCCCTTTGTTTAAGGGCTTCTCCCACCTCTTTTCCTTATACATTCCCACTTTTTCAGAATTAATAGATTGTCCACCCATCATCCACGGGAAAACCATGACTCAACCTTATTTCCCTTTCTGCCTTTAGCCTGTCATACAATCAACAATAAATATTTATTGAGTACCTTCCTTTGTGTTAGGTGGTATGAGGATCAGTAAGGAAGAAAGAGGATTCCTGCTTTCATGGAACCTCTTTGGAACTGCCAGACTTCTGGAAATAAAGCAGTCTTAGACATTTTCTCTTAAAGCAAAGGAGAAAGCTTTCTGGAAATTATTCTCAGTCCACTATTAAATTCAATAGGAAGAGATCTTCCTTCTGGGCATCCAGACAGAAGCACTTGAATGAAAGCAAGCGTCATATCTAAAATAAATCATATCTGTTTTCAAGGCCTATTTCAATAGAAAAGTAGCAGGAGCTTGACCATCAACATTCTTAGGATGTTTTGGTTATCCTATCTATAAAATTGAGATGATAAATGGTGACAGTTCAGAGTAAAACAAACCTGTGAGATCAGAAACTAAGATTCTTAACCTTACTTTAACTCCTTATGTGACCTTTCTTACAGTCTCAACTTCTACATTAACATGAAGGGATATGATTAGGAAATTGCCAAGGTCCCTCTAGCAATCGATGCTGTATTATTTGCACCCTTTCATAATTTTCTTGTGTAAATTCTTCTCTTTTGTGGCCCTAGTCTTTTCTTTATTCATATCATTGTCTTGAGCTTATCAAGATCATGAAAACCATTAAAGCTAACCTCTAGGTTCATCTGCAGAAGAGGATACATTGCTGATTTATTCATTCACTTATTTATTGCATATCAACTATGTGCCAAGCACTGTACTGCTAGCTAGATTCAGATCAAGCAGATCAGGATTCAAATTTTTGTTCCTCAACTTATGAGTCATCTGATTTTGGGCAACTCAGTTCACCTCTCTGAGTCTGTTTCTTCATCTTTAAAATGGAGTTAAAAATAGTACCTACATCACAAGATTGTGCTATTGTCCTGTAGATTAAATAAAGCTTTGCATTTAAAAGGCTTATCATGTGTCTGGCAAGTAACAAGCACTCAATGAATAGTAGTTATGAATGTTAAGAGATGATTCTTCTCCTGATGTAGCACATAGAAGGAAGAGATGATTTCAAGTCAAAGTCTTTATTTTTCTAAAGTCAATATTTAAATTTGAACTGCTGAATCCCCTAGTTCCTTTCTCCCCTTTACTCTGTGGACCTATATCAAGGCAGTCATGAAAACAAGTGATACTTTCCAACAACTTTCTCACTTCTTTGGATGATATTTATGACAAAATTATGCTGCTGATCATTCATTCATTCAATAATGTCTGCTATGGACCACTCACTTTCTACATGCTAGTAATGCAACAGCTAAATTTCTTTCCTTCCTGGAGTTTACATTCAAGTGAGTAGGGAAGATAGATTTACTCTGTCAAATACTGTTCTAAGCATTGTACATGTTTTAACAAATTTAATTCTCACAACAACCTTATGAGATACATTTGTAATTTGTACTGATTTTACAAATAAGAAGCCAAGGTCCAAAGACACTAAGTAACTTGTCCAAGGTTACACAGCTGCTGAGTTGCAGATATGGGATTTAACAGAGATTGAATCACTCTAGAGTTTGCACTCTTAACTGCTTGCTACTCCACAGAATCCAACCATCTGCAAATAATTGTCTCAAGGATTTTACTCTAACTCTTCCAAACTATTTGGTATCTACTATGGTTTAAATGGTTGTGTCTTCCCATGTTGAAAATTGATCACCAATGTGAGGCCTTTGGGAGGTGATTAAATAATGTGGGATTATTGATATAAAAGAGTTGCCTTGTCTTGTTCACCAATATAAAAATACAGCAAGAAAACACCATCTAAGAATGAGTAAGCAGGCCCTTACCAGATACTACCTAATCACCTTCCCCTCCAAAAGATTAGTTTATGTATCTGTCCTCTTTGTCCTTCAGTGTCCCCCTTGTGTTTATCACTATCACAGCACTTAGCACCCTTTGCTATAATTATCTGTCCCCCATTCTAGATCTCTTTGAGGGCAGATTTAACATTTATCATATTTGTCTTCACTGCTTTATCCCTAGGGTTTGGCATACCAGTCAATTAGTTAATGCTTTTTGAATGAATAGTTAGCTGACTGTTGGAAATGTAAGTGAATATCTTTATTGTACTTCATGCTATTGTATTTCCAAAAGATTATTTGTAGTTTTATGTTTTTAAATAGACTACAATGATACTGAAATTACAAACAGAAATTTGAAATTGGCATACTACAAAATTTATTACCTGACAACTTGTTTTCCAAACTTGTTATATTCTTGTAATAGTGCCTTTCAGAAAATTTACTTTCTTAGTACTTTCTCTATTTGATAGTGTGCTTTTTTACATATTCATTGAGTTATCCAAGATCATACAACTAGTTAGTGACAACGTCAGACCTATAAGCAAACATAAGTCTCCTATCTCCTAATCCAATGCCTTATTTCTTTTTTAAAATATTTTCAAAATATTTATTTATTTATTTGAAAGAGTTACACAGAGAGAGGAGAGGCAGAGAGAGAGGTCTTCCATCCTCTGGTTCACTCCCCATTTGGCCGCAATGGCCGGAACTGAACCAATCCGAAGCCAGGAGGCAGGAGCTTCTTCAGATCTCGCACGCCAGTGCAGAGGCCCAGCCACTTGGGCCATCTTTGACTGCTTTCCCAGGCCATAGCAAAGAATTGGATCAGAAGTGGAGTAACCGGGTATCTAACCAGCACCCATATGGGATGCCGGCACTGCAGGCAGTGGCTCTACCCACTATGACACAGCGCTGGCCCCCTTATTTCTTTTAATAAGGCACCTTGCTGACATTAATTCAATTCCAATTAAATTTGGAGACAGTGTATCAGCATGGGTCAACTTATCTGTTTTTGAAAGCCAGTGATTTCCAAATAATAAGTAATCTTGAGGGTCATCAGGAAACTCACCTTGCCTTCCAAATATAGTACTCTCTTTTAGAACTGAATTATTGTTTTATAATGAATTAAGCACATATTCCCACAGTTTACAGCACCTGGTTGTTCAAATCATTTATGACATGATAATTAATTTTAAAAAAGCTTTGAGAAAAAGGGAGGTATATCTGAGTATACTGAAAAAAGAGGATGGGACAAGAGTGAAATTGTTGTTAGAGTTAAAAACGTAGAAATAAATTAGGTAGTCATGGAAGGATTCATAGAAAAATTAGGAGCTGGAAAGAAAACAAATAAGCATATACAATTCATGTGAAGGGTACATGTGGAAAGATGATTGGTAGCAATGTGTATGGAACCTACAAAGAGTGAAATATTCAAGCTATCTTATGTAAAATACATAAGATGTAAAATACATACTGAAGAGGGGAGGGGAATAACTTGAATGATAGGAAGAGTAATTCAGACTTGCTGCTGTAGGAATTAGAAATGCATTTTTGAATAAAGAGATAAAAATAAATCACATTTAAGGAACAGGCATTGGGCATGATATATTGGAGGATGGAAATTTGGGAGTCAGATCAGTCAATTTAGAGTATTCTAGAGTAATCTAAAAGGAAATGATAAAGGCATGGTAAAGGAACTAACAGTGAGAATTGGAGGTTGGAATTGGGAGGTCAGTTTAAACATGAGGAAGAGAAAGAACTTTGGAGATTATATTATTTAACCTCCATTATAAAATTATGTTCAAAACTCCAAGCTAGTGGTTATCCTGATCTCTTTTACTTGGGATGGCATCACAAATGGCTTAGTCATATAAGCTCAAAACTATAGCAGCTGTTTGACCTTTCTCTCTCATTTAGTCTCTGCTCCTAAATCAAATATTATTTTTCTTGCCTCCAAAATATCCTCCCGTATCTATTTTTCACTTCTTCCATTTCTGTCACCCTAGCCCAAATCACAAACACCTCTCGCATGTCCTGCTGCACACTGTTCTAACTGAGCTCCTTTACCCTCTTCCTGACCAGAGCCCTACCCTCTACCATAAATTCTCCATGAGCATCCAGAAGATTTTTCTAAAAATAGAGTCTGATTATGTCACTTTCTTGCTTAAAACTTTCAATTGCTTCCCAATGTACTAGGAATGAAATCTAAAATCCTTACCCTGATGTATGAAGGCTCTTCCAAGCTAGTTATATGAGGGTACTTCGAAAAGTTTGTGGAAAAATGGAATGCAAAGGTAAGTTTATTTTGGTGAAAAAAAATCTTGAAATCCATACATAAATTTGTATGAATCCATGAATTTCCATGAATCCATGCATTAATTTAAATTTTTTGCATCAAAATAAACTCATGTTTTCTTTGCATTTCCATGAACTTTTTGAAGTAGTCAAATTTATTCCCCACTCCCACCTTTAACATATAGTACTACGGATAAACAAAACTACTCTGCAGTACCCAAGCTCAGTCTTTATTTTTCCACTCTCATGCTTTTGTTTACACAATTCTCTTCATCTGAAATGCGCACCCTAAGCTATAGAATCTTATTCAGTCGTAAGGACTATCTCAAATATGATCTTCCTAATGACATTTTTCATTGTCTCATCATCCAGAATTACCTCTGAGCTCTCATAGCAATGTAGCTATGCTTCTGTTATAGAATTTATCACTTTCTAACTTGAATTATAGTAGTTTTTTTGAGATTTAAAAGTATTTATTAGAATCAAGGATCTCCAGCCAGAGCAATGTGGAGGAAGGCTTCCAAGAGAGGAAAAGCCCAAAAGTGACTGGTGGCAGTCAGCTTTAAGTACAATTTCAAAGGAAAAAAAAATTTAACAATCAGATTGGTAGTAATTTGTACATATGTCTTATCTTTCTGAGTAGAACTGGTCCCTCAAAGAATCATATACATGGCCCTCCAAGTTACATTTTTGTGATTTTAATATGATAATTTTTTGTGGAAACAAACCAGGAAATACCAACTTAGTGGCAGAGACAAGAGTAGAATCCAGGTTTCCTTTGTAAATGTTGAATTTGAGGTAATGATGAGACATTTTCAAGTAATTATATTTGGTATAAAGTTAAATGTGGGACTAGAATTTGAGTGATAGGATAGGGGAACAACTATAAGTCTTGGTTAACATGGAAGAAATCATTGAAGTTTTGAAAATGGATAAAACATCTGAGGTAGAAGAGAGGGAGAGAAAAAAAAGGTTGTGGTATGTTAAGAGGAAACTAAATGGCATACAGAGTTATAAGATTTAATCAACACAGGGGAGCCCAGTGAATTTTGAAATGAAAAGAAGGAATCAGGGGGAAAGAAGAGATGAAGGAGAAGGTCTGAATGTGTTCAGTGTCAGGGACAAATTCTAGAAGAACCTTTAAGGCTTGACATTCTGGAACAAACCATGACATCTACTTCAGAGTGAAAGAGAGACACGAACTCTGCCCTTGTTACAATTTTACCGGAACTATCTTTGCTGAGAGAAGTATCTAAGCACCTAAAGCCTGGATAAGACTCTGCCAACTAAGGAGTCCCCTAGATTTATCCTTATGAACTCCCAGGGTCAAAGAAATAATAGCTATGGAAAACAGCTCCAAAACTAAGCCAATATTAGAAAAGGTCTTAAGAGTCAGAGCTAAGTTCACAAGCAGTTCCATTAGTTAGTAGTTATGTGATAGTTTACTTTCTTAAGCCTTTAGAGACTCAGTTTCTTTCATTTGTAGAATGGAGAAAATAATTTCTTTGTTAAAAATATATTTGAAGAAAGCACAGAATGTTTAGGGGTACAGATTAGAAAAAAAATATGAGAAAAATCAAACTATCTGGAGAAGTCAGGGAAGACTTTTTCGAGGAAGTATTTCCTCAGTTAAGTCATAGAGGATTTACTTACCCTTCTCAGAACATTTAATGAACTGTATTTAAATGATAAATTTACTTATCTGTCTCTCAATAGACTTAGAGCTTCTTGAAAGAAGAATGTACCTAGAACCAAAGCCCTCAATAAATGTTGGCTGATTGTTAAATGAATCAAGGTGCTCATAATTTAGTAAAGGAAATAGACATAGAATCACATAAATTATAATAAAGGCAAAAATAGAAATATATTTACTGTTCGATTTTGTTGAAGGCTTGTTTTATACCAGGTTCTTGGAATTCAGGAAAAAATTAAGGTAAAATAATAATAAATTAATTATATTACTAATATAGATGGTCTACAATTATAGAAAATAACAATATAATAATTATTTACTATTAATTGATATGTATTATACCAATAACATTATAACAAAATTAATATAATTAATAAATAAAATCCTATTCTGAAGGGGCTCATAATTTAGTACAGAAGAAAGTCAATAGACAAGTATAATAAAGGATGACAAGTGTTTTAGAAAGGAGTAGAGAGGAAATACACCTAATCTACTATTGAAGGGATTATGGAATGTGTCCTAGAAAATAAGATATTTAAATATAAATTTGAAGAGGGAGGAGACACTGCAGCAAGTGGAAATAGCATATGCAGTGACATGAGAGAGCATGAGAATATTAACTACAAGAACCATCACAGCATATCTAACACCCAGCATAAAGCCTAGAAGAGAGTGATGCTCAGAAAATATTTGGTAAATAAAAGAATGATTAAAGATCTTTGCAAACAGAGGTAACAGCACAAGCAAAGACACAAAATATGAAAACAGAGTATTCATAAGCTATTCAAACAAGGTCCTCTGCATTGATATCCTGAACCAGTTAGGAGCAGGTATTTTCTCTGGAAGGCACTACACTGAATGTTTTATTCATATTCCTAGAGTGTGATAAGCTTGTTTAGGTTTCACTAAATTGTAGCAAGTATAAATAGATTACACATAAAAAAACCAACTTTATACGTGGGCCATTATTAAGAACTTTATCCATAAACCCAATCTAATTCTCTCTTATAATCCATTTTCCCTTGTTTTCTCTGCTAACCTGCTATGTGGCTTTGGTGGGTCATTTTTCATCTCTAGGTCCTATTTTCCTAATCTGTGACATAGTAAGTTTTGATGTAATTCAATACAACAAACATACAAATCATGTACTTAATGTCAGATGATATACTTGATGTGAAATATATAGATGAAGGTAACATAGTCTGCCATATATACATATTGGTTGAATAACAAATTAATAATTTTATTCTCTCATGACTCACAATACAGCAGAATAAATGGATATGCAAAACATAAATTGCAATATGATCTCTCAATAAGTCAGGCAATATATAGTTATGGATTGACTCACAGTAGGGAAAGTGTAGATGAAGAAACGTGGGTGATAGATAGAAGGAAGAATAAGCAAGACTTGGTGACTTACGTGGGGTGTTTGTAGTGCCTTTTATTGAGATATGGGGGGATTATTAAAAATTAAGCTTTGGATATGTTGGGTTTGAAGTGCCATGTAATATCTAGGTGGTAAATAGACAATATTATATGGGGGTTTTCAGCTTAGAAGGGATCAGGATCAGGAGAAGAAATGTGGACATAAATAGTGGACATATTTAAATCTTGTGAATGGATGATCCTAGGAAGACAGGGTGTGCAGAATATTAGAGTGATAGAAAAGTAGAGATAAAAAACTTGGAAAGAGCCTATGTTAAGGGGGTTGACAGGAACAAAGTCTATAAAATAGACTGAGGTGGAGTGTAGCACCTAGAAGATAAGGAAGTACAGTATGTGGGTAATCAAGTGAGATGTATAAAGCATCTATTGGAATTGGCAATTTTGAAATTAAGTTTGAAGGGGGCTTGTGTGTCTTTTAGAGTGGTTTCATTCAAAATTGCACATCAGAATCATATGTGGAATTCTATCAGGCTACATACTCCTAAGACTCACTTCCAAAGATTCTTATTCAAGAGATTTTTTTGGTGAGGTTAGAATATCTGGGGATTCCAATTCAATCCCATCAAGGTGGCATGTTCCAATGCCATCTCACTAGTCCCCGTGATCAATTTCTGTTCACAATTGATCATAATGATAGGACTAAGAACCAAAGGGATCACATAAACAAGAATAGTGTCTGCAAATACTAGCTGATAGAATAAAAAAGGGAGAGAATGATCCAACATGGGAAGCAAGATACACAGCAGACTCATAGAATGGCAGATGTCCTAGACAGCACTCTGGCCTCAGAATCAGCCCTTAAGGCATGCGGATCTGGCTGAAAAGCCCATGAGAGTATTTCAGGCATGGAAAGCCAAGACACTCTGGGGGAAAAAAAAAAAACCTATATGAAAGATCTCCACGAGTGAGATCCCAATGGAAAGAACGGGTCATCAAAGAAGGAGGTACCTTTCTCTGAAGGGAGGAGAGAACTTCCACTTTGACCATGGCCTTGTCTAAATATGATCAGAGTCGGTGAACTCAGGGGGCTTCCATAGCCTTGGCAGCTCATGACAAGAACCTAGGGTGATTACTGATGCCATAAACAAGAGTGTCAATTTGTTAAGTCAACAACAGGAGTCACTGTGCACTTACTCCTCATGTAGGATCTTTGTCCTTAGTGTGCTGTACATTGAGATTTAATGCTATAACTAGTACTCAAACAGTATTTTTCACTTTATGTTTCTGTGTGGGAGCAAACTGTTGAAATCTTTACTTAATGTATACTAAACTGATCTTCTGTATATAAAGAGAATCGAAAATGAATCTTGATGTAAATGGAAGGGGAGAGGGAGTGGGAAAGGGGAGGGTTGCGAGTGGGAGAGATGTTATGGGGGGGAAGGCATTGTAATCTATAAACTGTACTTTGGAAATTTATATTCATTAAATAAAAGTTAAAAAAAGAATATCTGCATTTTCAAAAAATTCCACATGATCTTTGAATGGAGTGTGATTTTTCTCATCTCTAGACCATCATAAAAGCTATTTTTGCCTGGAGGGATAGATACCCCAAAATCTGTCTCTGGCTCAGAACTCCTAGCTGAACTCAAGGATATTTAACTAACTGACAGATATTTGCACTCATTATCATTCTTTCTATAGCAAACATGATGGAAGATGAGGAGTATCACTATTTCATATACAGTTGTTATGGAAAGTCTCTGTCATTAAGTGATAATTGAGCTGAGTATCAAATAAAGTAAAGGAGCAAGCCGTTCAGCTATATAAGGACAGCATCTCCCACACAAAGAGAACATTAATGCAAATTCCTGAGGCCATAATTGTTTGGTATATCCTAGGAAGTGCAAAGAGGTGGCTTTGCCTTGTATGGAAAGAATGAGGGGATACTGGTAGCAAATGAAACCAGGAAGGTGTCAGAGAGTTACATCATGTGGCATCTTGAAGACCATGTGAAAGATTTTATATTTTACTCAGAACGAGCTAAGAACACATTGTAGGTTTTGGGCATGTGAGTGATATGCCCTGTGGAGTATATGTTCAGGAGATGGCCTTAGATAAGAAGCAGTGAAACAATTAGGAAGTTATTGCAACAGTCCAAATAAGAGTAGTAAATAGTGGAAGTGATGAGAAGATAAAATTGGAAGCTAGAATTCTATTTTATTTTCCTCCATCAACATACCTGTTTCCTGTTTCCTCCTGTTTTTTTTTTTTAATTTCAGTTGAAAATAGCTATTTTTCTTTTTTATTTTAATTTTATTTTATTTTTTTCGACAGATAGAGTTAGACAGTGAGAGAGAGAAACAGAGAGAAAGGTCTTCCTTCCGTTGGTTCACTCCCATAATGGCTGCCAAGGCCGGCACTGCACCGATCTGAAGCCAGGAGCCAGGTGCTTCTTCCTGGTCTCCCATGTGGGTGCAGGCGCTCAAGCACTTAGCAGAGAGCTGGACTGGAAGAGGAGCAGCCGGGACTAGAACCCAGATGGGATGCCGGCGCCGCAGGCAGAGGATTAGCCAAGTGAGTCATGGCGTTGGCCCCGAAATAGCTATTTTTCCAACACAACATGTATGTGTGTGTGGGTGTGTGCAGTGTTTGTGTATCTAATAAAGATGTAGATAGCATTGTATTTAAGCATGTTTATTCCTATTAGAAAGGAAAAACTTTCTCCTCCTCCTCATTTCCAGCCTTCTTCATGTGTATTTTGTTTTCTGATGGCCCAAGTTATGAATTCTCTGTATTTTCCTAATGCTAATGTTCCCTAAGTTGTGCAGGCATGGCATCTACATAGAGCTTACCTCTTTGACAATTATAGGATGCCTTATGTGTGTGTGCATTTTATATATATATAATATTATATAATATACATAATGTTAAATTTTCTGCTGGCCCCCTCTGTCCACATTCATGTACCAAAGTGTGAGTATATATTATATTAAGCAACTGGCCACATGATGTTTACACTTTAGTATGGACTTAGCAAGACACTTCCTTACTTCATATACATATACACATATACTTCACTTTCTTAAGCTAAATAACTTCTTACAAATTAATCAAAAGTTCTAAAACTTTATAATGGAACAAAGAGACAAAGTGGAGCAGGTACTTAAGAATGTCAGGAGCACTGAGGTAGCTGATTTGTCCATGTTCTACTTTTCCCTTACAAGGGAGACCAACCTGCTGCAGGTGACAACAGCACAGAAGATTGCATTTAGTTGTGGGAGCAATTTATTTTCAGAGCTGACATCCTACCCAGTACTAAATATAGCCAGTCTCTTCCTTTCAAATAAGGGTTTCTTTTCTGTTAAACTTCAATAAAGCTCTTAGCTCTGTATTACAAGATCTCCCCCATCCTTTCTACCTTCATGAACTTTGTTCTTGTTAAACTCCCTCTCCCCATCCACCTACTTTCCTCTCTCTGGCCTTCTTGGTTCCTTCTCCTTCTAATGTTTTTTCCTTTTCCCTATTCTCTTCTCTGCTTTCTTGGTGTCTTTCACTATCTCTCTGGCATTTTCTTCTCCAGCTTTCAGAAAGAGAATCCCTAAAGTAAGCGTAGGCCTAATAGTTAAGATACTTCTTGGGACATCCTCATCCCATATCAGAGTGCTTGTATTCACATCCCAGCTCCACTCCCTATTCCGGTTTCCTGATAATGCAAGTCCTGGGAAGGCAACAGGTTATGGCTCAATTGGTTGGGTTCCTGTCACCCATGTGGGAGACCTGGGTTGAGTTTCCAGCTCCTGGCTTCAGCCAGCAATAGCCCCTGCTGTTGTGGGCATTTAGGGAGTAAACCAGCACACAGGAGGTCCATATTCTCTCTCTCTCTCTTTCTCTCTCTCTCCATCTGTCTGAGTGTGTCTGTTTCTATCAAATTTACAAAATTTTAAATAGAAAATTCCTTAGGAACACCACTCCAACAAGCCAGGAGAATACAGATAGTCAAAGGCTAAAATGAGATGATTATTTTAAAATCTTCCCAGTTTGGAGATAGTTATATCTGTTTTTCCTTATGTGCTAACTGGTTGACATGTAATATTAATGACATCCTTGCATTCATTGGGAATTTATAGTATGTTGTTCTAAGCATTGTTCTTCAAGTGAGGTACTAAAATCATTCCCCATTAGGGCAACTGAGGCCAAGAGAGGTAAAAATAATTTTACTTAGTCAAACAGCAAATATATAGCTTAAATGGTATTTGAACCCAGGCAGTCTGACTCCAGAGCTCACACCCTTAATCTTATGCCACACTACTCTATGTTATGATTAATGTCTATTGTTTACCATCTAAATAATGGGGCACAATTGAAGAGGAAGGAAGATTGGAAAGAGTAAGTGCATCTAAAATAGCTTTCAACTGATGGAGAAGATATGACTCCTGTAGACTTTTGCTTTTATTGAAGTAAAATACAAAAGATGTCAGAAAAACTGGTGTAAAAGAGTAAGTAACTGGGACATGTTTGCTTTCACTTTTTAGTGCATGTTTTAAATTCAACTAGACTATGTGAGTTCATCAGGACCCAAACAAATTTTACAGATATATTGCAAATAACGCACCCATTTTATGGTGTGCATTGTGGGGTGGTTATATCCATCCAATGGATTATTATTCAACAATACAGATAACTTGTTTTTCTCCACTGCTATTACTCAAAAGCCTATCGAATATCTATCTATATGTACATACAATATTTTGATTAAACTTCCTGAGAAACTTCTCTACACATGCACAGTCAGCTAGATGTCAAGGTACTGGATAAAGAAATTATGGGACATGTTCTCTATAGAATACTATACAGCAGTCAAAAACAACGAAACCCGGTCATTTGCAACAAGATGGAGGAATTTGGAAAACATCATGCTGAGTGAATTAAGCCAGTCCCAAAGGGACAAATATCATATGTTCTCCCTGATCGGCGACAACTAACTGAGCACCAAAGGGGAAACTTGTTGAAGTGAAATGGACACTGTGAGAAACAGTGACCTGATCAGCTCTTGTCCTGACTGTTGATGTACAATGTAATACTTTATCAATTTTAGTATTTTTTTTTGTTCTACTACCATTGGTTGAACTCTGAAATTAACACACAATTATTCTTAGGCGTTTAAATTTTAACTGAAAAGTGATCCCTGTTAGGAATCTGGAAAGCATTATGCTGAGTGAAATAAGCCAGTCCCAAAGGGACAAATACCACTTGTTCTCCTTGATAGGTGACAACTAACTGAGCACCAAAAAGGAAACCTGTTAAAGTGAAATGAACACTATGAGAAACTGTGACTTGATCAGCCCTTGCCCTGACTGTTGATGAACAACTTAATACGTTATCCCTCTTAGTACTTTTTTTGTTTATTTGTTCTACTTAATTCTTTTGGTTGAATACTGTAATCAATACACAGTTATTCTCAAGTGTTGAAACTTCACTGAAAAGTAATCACTGTTAAATATAAGAGTGGGAGTAAGAGAGGGAAGAGATGTGCAATCTGGGACATGCTCAAGCTGACTTATCTCAAAGGGTAGAGTTAGAAACATACCAGGGGATTCCAATTCAATCCCATCAAGGTGGCATGTACCAATGCCATCTCACTAGTCCCAGTGATCAATTTCTGTTCACAATTTATCATAATGATAGGACTAAGAGCCAAAGGGAGCACATAAACAAGACTAGTGTCTGCAAATACTAGCTGATAGAATGAAAAAGGGAGAGAATGATCCAACATGGGAAGCAAGATACACAGCAGACCCATAGAATGGCAGATGTCCTAAACAGCACTCTGGCCTCAGAATCAGCCCTTAAGGCACGTGGATGAAAAGACCCTAGGGTGATTACCGATGCCATAAACAAGAGTGTCAATTTGTTAAGTCAGCAACAGGAGTCACTGTGCACTTACTCCTCATGCAGGATCTCTGTCCTTAATGTGCTGTGCATTGAGATTTAATGCTATAACGAGTACTCAAATAATATATTTCACTTTGTGTTTCTATGGGGGTGCAAACTGTTGAAATCTTTACTTAATGCATACTAAACTGATCCTCTGTAAAAAAAAAAAAAAAAAAAAAAAAAAAAAAAAAAAGAAAAGAAAAGAAAAGAAACTATCAACTCCCAACTTGACTCTCACTGGGATTAAACATGACAATAGGTCTGATCTGATTTCATCATCATTAAAAAAAATCATCTATTATTTTTCACTTTATGTTTCTGTGTGGGAGCAAACTGTTGAAATCCTTACTTAATGTATACTAAGCTGATCTTCTGTATATTAAGATAATCGAAAATGAATCTTGATGTGAATGGAAGGGGAGAGGGAGTGGGAAAGGGGAGGGTTGTGGGTGGGAGGGACGGTATGGGGGGGAAGCCATAGTAATCCATTATTCGTACTTTGGAAACGTATATTCATTAAATAAAAGTTAAAAAAAAAAAAAAAGTGAAATGAACACTATGAGAAACTGTGACTTGATCAGCCCTTGCCCTGACTGTTGATGAACAACTTAATACGTTATCCCTCTTAGTACTTTTTTTGTTTATTTGTTCTACTTAATTCTTTTGGTTGAATACTGTAATCAATACACAGTTATTCTCAAGTGTTGAAACTTCACTGAAAAGTGATCACTGTTAAATATAAGAGTGGGAGTAAGAGAGGGAAGAGATGTGCAATCTGGGACATGCTCAAGCTGACTTATCTCAAAGGGTAGAGTTAGAAACATACCAGGGGATTCCAATTCAATCCCATCAAGGTGGCATGTACCAATGCCATCTCACTAGTCCCAGTGATCAATTTCTGTTCACAATTTATCATAATGATAGGACTAAGAGCCAAAGGGAGCACATAAACAAGACTAGTGTCTGCAAATACTAGCTGATAGAATGAAAAAGGGAGAGAATGATCCAACATGGGAAGCAAGATACACAGCAGACCCATAGAATGGCAGATGTCCTAAACAGCACTCTGGCCTCAGAATCAGCCCTTAAGGCACGTGGATGAAAAGACCCTAGGGTGATTACCGATGCCATAAACAAGAGTGTCAATTTGTTAAGTCAGCAACAGGAGTCACTGTGCACTTACTCCTCATGCAGGATCTCTGTCCTTAATGTGCTGTACATTGTGATTTAATGCTATAACTAGTACTCAAACAGTATTTTTCACTTTGTGTTTCTGTGTGGGTGCAAACTGTTGAAATCTTTATTTAATGTATACTAAACTGATCTTCTGTATATAAAGAGAATTGAAAATGAATCTTGATGTGAATGGAAGAGGAGAGGGAGCGGGAGAGGGGAGGGTTGTGGGTGGGAGGGAAGTTATGGGGTGGGGAAGCCATTGTAGTCCATAAGCTGTACTTTGGAAATCTATATTCATTAAATAAAAGTAAAAAAAGAAATAAAAAATATGTAATAATAAGTCATATTTGTATTCATTAGCAACGAACAACCTGAAATGAAATTTAAAAACAATTTCCTTTAAAATAAAATTTAAAAAAATAAAATATTTTGAAATCTATTTAACAAAATAAGTGTAAGATTTTCACACTGGAAACTAGAAAACATTGAAATAAGTTAATGAAGACCTAAATAAATGGCAAGACATTCCATATTTATAGATGGAAAGACTTAATGCTGTTAAGTCAAGTTGGACAATTCTACAGATTGAGCACAATCATAATCAAAGTCCAATTCACATGGAAATCGCAAAGGGATACAGAATAGCTAAGACAATCTTGAAAAGGGAGAAAAAATAGGAGTATTCAATCTTTCTGATTTCAAAACTTAATACAAGGGCTGGTGCTGTGACACAGTGGGTTAAAGACCTGGCCTGCACTCTGGCCTCAGAATCAGCCCTTAAGGCATGCGGATCTGGCTGAAAAGCCCATGAGAGTATTTCAGGCATGGAAAGCCAAGACACTCTGGCAAAAGATCTCTGTGAGTGAGATCCCAGTGGAAAGAACAGGTCTTCAAAGAAGGAGGTACCTTTCTCTGAAGGGAGGAGAGAACCTCCACTTTGACTATGACCTTGTCTAAACAAGATAAGAGTCAGAGAACTCAAGGGGCTTCCATAGCCTTGGAAACTCATGACTGGAGCATAGGGAGATTACTGATGGAAAGATCCCTCTCTCTCTCTCTCTCTCTCTATCTCTCTCTCTTTCTCTCTGGCTCTCTCTCTGTGTAACTCTGCCTTTCATAAATAAATAAATCTTTAAAAAGAAAGAAAAAATAGTATATATGTACCTAATGTCTACATTTGAAATGAACGTGACAAAATGTTAAAAAAAAACTGTAAAATAATCACTTAATTTATAAGAAATGAAGATTAAAAAATACACAGATACAAAAAATAAAATATTTACTTAGGATTAAAAAAAGTAGGCTGGCGCCATGGCTCACTAGGCTAATCCTCTGCCTGCAGCGCCAGCACTCCGGGTTCTAGTCCCAGTTGGGGCACCGTTTCTGTCCCGGTTGCCCCTCTTCCAATCCAGCTCTCTGCTGTGGCCCGGGAAGGCAGTGGAGCATGGCCCAAGTCCTTGGGCCCTGCACCCACATGAGAGACCAGGAGGAAGCACCTGATTCCTGGCTTCGGATCGGCACAGCACGCCAGCCGTAGCGGCCATTTGGGGGGGGGGGGTGAACCAACGAAGGAAGACCTTTCTCTTTCTCTCTCTCTCTCTAACTCTGCCTGTCAAAAAAAAAAAAGGATTAAAAAAAAGCACAAATAACTAATGTGTGCATGAACAGATACTCAATATCATCAGTCATTAGAAAAATGCAAGGCAAAAGCACAATTAGATACCACTTCAAATCTACAAGAATGGCTAAAATCAAAACAACAAGCAATAACAAATATTAGGAAGGATGTAGAGAAACTGGAAGCCTCATGCATTACCGGCAAGATTAGAAAATGGTGCAGACACTTTGGAAAACAGTTTTCAAATTCCTCAAAAAGTTAAACATGAAGTTATCACATGATTTAGCAATTCCCATCCTAAATATATATACAAAAGAATTGAAAACATATGTCTATACCCAAAATATATACGTTCAACATGAACGTTCAGTAACAGGACCATTTGGTATGGCCACAAGGTGGGAATAATCCAAATGTTCACAAACTAATGACTGGATAAATAAAATGCTGTCTATCTATAGAAAGGAATTTTTTCAGTCAAAAAATAATGAAACATTAATACATGTCACAACATGGATGAGCCTTGAAAATGTCACAATAAATGAAAGAAGACAGACTCGAAAGGACACATATTATATAGTTTAATTTACATGAAACGTCCAGAAGAGGAAAATCCATAAAGACAGAAAATAGGTTAGTGGCTTCAGGGGCAGGGGATAGGGGAGAGTTGGGAGTGCCTGTTGATGGATAAATGTTTCTTTTTGGGTTGATGAAAATGTTTTGGTATTACATAGTGGTGATGGTTGCACAACTCTGTGGCTACACTAAAAATTACTGAACTGTGCACAATAAATGAGTGAAATTTTTGTATGAGAATTGTCTCAATGAAGATTTTCTCTTAATAATACATTTAGGAGGGGGCCAGTGCTATGGTGCAGCTTGTTAAAGCCCCGGCCTGCAGCGCCAGCATCCCATATGGGCGCTGTATTGAGATCTGGTTACTCCTCTTCCAATCCAGCTCTCTGCTAAGGCCTGGGAAAGTAGTGGAAGATGGCTCAAGTTCTTGAGGCCCTGCACCCAATTGGGAGACCCAGAAGAATCTCCTGGCTCCTGGCTTCGGATCAGCTCAGCTCTGGCCATTGCAACCATCTGGGGAGTGAACCAGCAGATGGAACACTTCTTTCTCTCTCTGTCTCTATCTTTCCGTAACTCTGTCTTTCAAATATCTTTACTTAGTATATATTAAACTGATCTTCTGTATATAAAGATAATTGAAAATGAATCTTGATGTTAATGAGATGGGAAGAGGGAGTGAGAGATGGGATGTTTGTGGGTAGGAGGGAGGTTATGGGGGGAAAAAGTCACCATAATCCAAAAGTTGTACTGTGGAAATTCATATTTGTTAAATAAAAGTTTTAAAAAATCTTTAAAAAAAGAATACATTTAGGAGGCTCTTTAGTCTTCATGCAAATAGACACATGTTCTGTATGACTTGCTTTGCCTGAAGTGCTAGTCTCTGGTGAACATTTAGATTGATTTCAAATTTTTGGTATTACAAAAACACTGCAATAAATATCTTTTACACTTTTTTGTGTATTAGTGTTAATATGTATATACTATAAATTTTTAAAGTGAAAATTCTAGAACAAAGAATAAATGCACATTTATTTCGATTAGTGTTGCCAAGTTGCTCTCCAAAAAACTTAACACCAATTTATGTTACCACCAGGAGTTTAGGAGAATGCTCGTTTTCTCACAGTCTTGCCAACTAAGTATATTACCAAATTTCTTGACCTTTTTCACTTGAGAGGTAAAAAAAAAGATACATTGAGTTTTAAAAAAAAGTGAATGAGAGTCATCAATTCTAAAATATAAATATTGCCTGTTTATATGTCTCACTTTGAGAACTATATTTTCATTTTCTTTTTCTATTTTTTTATTAAATTATTTTTCCATTATGGACCTGTAAGAATTTAATAGATACATTTAAATATTAACATTGACATATAAATACTAAATTAATTAAACCCCTAACATAAACACTAACTTTTTATTACGTTACCATTGGTCTTCTAAATTAATTTATAATACTTCAGGCTTTGCAAACATTTTACATTGTTATAGTCAAACTCATCAATCTTTTTTATTTTTAACTGATACAGAATAATTGTTCATATTTATTGGGTACAGTGTGATATTTCAATACACATATACAATCTTTGCCATAATGGCACTTATGTTTTGTCCCATATCTCCCTGTTTTCTTCTAGCACTCCATATATTTTGATTATTTCATGGGTTTGGGGAAGTCTTTGATTCATTTGGGTGTATTTTGGTGTAGGGGTAAGTTAATGATCTAGGGATGTATAGTTTATGTGCTGCACAAAAGTGCCTGGAAGAGGATATTATCTTTGGCTTTAGAGTTTATATATTACCATAGTCTCAAGGCACAGGTCATTTTTTCCATTATTCCTGCTTGAGACTTAGGTTCTTTCGATCTGAAGATTTAAGGCATTCTTCAATTTAAGGAAATTCTAGTACTTTATTTCTTTGATTCTTTCCCTGCCTCTACTCCCCTTCCCACTGATTAAACAGATATTGGGATTCTCATAAACATCTATATGTCTCTTGCTTTTTTTCCCCCATGTATTTCCCTAGGTATTTGTGCTATGTCTGGAACAATCTCTGTATTCAATATGCAACTAATTCTGTTTTTAGCTGTATGTATATTGCTCATCACCCTTACAGTAAAGGGTAACATTTTTGGTGATTATGTTTTTGATTTCTAAAACCTCTATAGTAGACATTTGTCACATTTGTGTCTGATTAATACATTATGAATAGCATTTCTATGTTTGGGAAATTCTTAAATTACAGTTTTTATTTATCTAATTCAGAAATCAAAACTCAAACTTGTAGTCTGTGTTGAAAATACAGTGTAGGAATATGATTTTGCTTCTACCAGTCAAATTCCCTGACATGAGACTGACTCAGAATTTAAGACATGCATAAAACAGTGCCATATGGTTTCCATTTTTGTGGGCCTAGGTAGTAGCAAATGAACTTGGCTTTGCGGGGAGGTGGTGGAAATTTTTAAGATCAAGTTCTTAATAAAGTAGTAGCATCGGTAACTCTTGAAGTGAAGTCTATTTATTGGCATCTACTGCAGAAGCAACAGTTTTTTCTTATCAGGATGGTGGAATTAGTCTTGGGTTTAAACTGAGAGCTTTAAGATTGATCTTCCAGACTTCCTTTAATAAAAAATTACACTATATATATAAAATCTCATTTTCAGTATCCCCTTATCAAACCATCTCTCTCTCTCTCAAGATTTATTTATTTATTTGAAAGGGGAGAGAGTGAGAGAGTGAGAGAGACCTTCCACGTTTCTGTCTGCTGGTTCACTCCCCAGATGGCCACAAGGTGAGGGCCCGGCCAGGCCGAAGCCAAGAACCAGGAGCTACCTCCAGGTCTCCCATGTGAGTGGTAGGGACCCAAGCACTTGGGCCACCTTCTGCTGCTTTTCACAGACTATTAGCAAGGGGGCGGGATTTGAAGTGGAGCAACTGGAACACGAACCAGCCCCCACGTGGGACACTGACATCACAGGTGGCAGCTTAACCTGCTACACTCTGCCCATTCCTTTTCCTATCTTTTTTGCTCACTCCTTCTAATGCTGCAACTCCAATATATCCTTGATCCTAATGGGACCTCCAGTCCTTTGACCCCTGCTATCTGTTACTGCCATTCCCTCTCCTCAGGTTCTCACTTCCTTCCACACCTGACTTCATATTTCATGACCTATAATTATAACTCATTTGTTCCTCTTTCAATTCAACATACTCACCTGGAAAAAACAGAAACTTGCCAAAATACAACCCTCCACCTATTCTGTTTCTATGTGAACAGGTTTGGTATCCATTTAATTTTAGCCCTTTGGGGCTTGGCATTGTGGCGTAGCAGGTTAATCTGCTGCCTTCTGTGCCAGCATCTCATATGGATGCTGGTTTGAGTCCTAACTGCTCCACTACCATATCAAGTTCCTGGGAAAGCAGAGGGTGAGGCCTACAGCTACCCATGAGGGGGACCCAGAAGAAACTCCTGGCTTTGGCCTGGCACAGTGTTGTCTGCTGTGGTCATAGCGAGAGTGAAACAGCAGATAAAAGACCTCTTCCTCTCTCTGTTACTGACTTTTAAAATAAATGCATAAAACTTCAAAAAAATTAATCTCCTCAAATTCATGACCAATAGCTTCAAGTAGGCATTTGGAGCAGCTTGACACTGCTATGACATTTTTGTAATCCACTCTCTAGATAACTATTTTATGGCATCTATCCTCTCCTTAAACTTCCAGTATCTAGTACTCTATTCTAAATCTCAACTGATGACATTGTTTTACTGGCAACACTTGTTAATGTTACCAATGACCTCCATATTGCTGAAGTCAAAGGTCAAATATCTTTTTCATCTTAATTAACCTGTCAATATCATTATATAATCCATTACTCTCTCTTTTTTAACATTATTTTCTTTACCTGGCTTCCAGGCCACCTCTTTGTATTTCTCCTATCTCATTGGCTATTTCTTCTCATTATGTTATAGTGATGCTTTAGTTTCTAGCTGCAGAACATGGAAGTAACACAAAACTGAATCACTGGTCTTCTTTTCTTTATCTACTCTCATTTCTTTTTTTAACTTTTATTTAATAAATATAAATTTCCAAAGTACAGTTTATGGATTACAATGGCTTCCCCCCTCCATAACTTCTCTCTCACCCACAACCCTCCCCTGTCCCGCTCCCTCTCCCCTTCCATTCACATCAAGATTCATTTTCAATTATCTTTATATACAGAAGATCAATTTAGTATATATTAAGTAAAGATTTCAACAGTTTGCACCCACACAAAAACACAAAGTGTAAAGTACTGTTTGAGTACTAGTTATACCATTGATTCACATAGTACAACACATTTAGGACAGAGATCCTACATGGGGAGTAAGTGCACAGTGACTCCTGTTGTTGACTTAACAAATTGACACTCTTGTTTATGGCGTCAGTAATCACCCTAGGCTCTTGTCATGAGTTGCCAAGGCTATGGAAGCCTCTTGATTTCACCAATTCTGATCTTATTTAGACAAGGCCATAGTCAAAGTGGAAGTTCTCTCCTTCCTTCAGAGAAAGGTACCTCCTTCTTTGATGGCCCCTTCTTTCCACTGGGATCTCACTCACAGAGATCTTTCATTTAGGTCTTTTTTTGCCACAGTGTCTTGGCTTTCCATGCCTGAAATACTCTCATGGGCTTTTCAGCCAGATCCGCATGCCTTAAGGGCTGATTCTGAGGCCAGAGTGCTATTTAGGACATCTGCCATTCTGAGTCTGCTGTGTTTTCCACTTCCCATGTTGGATTGTTTTCTCCTTTTTAATTCTATCAGTTAGTATTAGCAGACACTAGTCTTGTTTATGTGATCCCTTTGACTCTTAATCCTATCATTGTGATCAATTATGAACTGAAATTGATAACTTTGACTAGTGAGATGGCATTGGTACATGCCACCTTGATCGGATTGAATTGTAATCCCCAGGCATGTTTCTAACTCTACCGTTCTACTCTCATTTCTTAGCTGATATCACTCAGTTTCAGATTTTGTATGCCTTCTACATATAGAGGATTTGCAAACTAATATCTATAGACTAGATTTTTCCCCTGAACACCAGAATAATATATCCTACTGCCTACTCAAAATATTAATCTGGATGTTTAAGAGAAGTCTCTTAGTTAACATGTACAAAATTTCAGGTCTTCATTCTCCAACGAAATGAATTGATTTTTCCCACAATTTTTTCCATTATAATAACTAGTACCTTAGTTCTTCTGATTCCTTGGAATCATCCTTGTCTCTCTCCTATGCCCCAAATTAAACCCATGGAAGTAATCCTGCCCATATTTCCCCTGAAATATATTCAGAGTCTGATTATATATTCTTATACCCACTGCTAACACCTCACCACATGCCACAATCATCGCATTCCTGTATCACTGTAATAGACTGCTAATTGGTCTCCCTGCTTTTATTCTTGATGCCTCTAGCTTATTGTCAATACACCACCAGAGTGACACTGTTAAAATGAGTCAGATTTATGTTAGTCTTTTGCTCATAACCTTGTAGTGATTTTATATATCTCTCTCAATGAAAACCAAAATTCAGCAGTCTACAAGGTCCTATATTTGGCCTGACTTTATGGCTCTCCACTTAACTTTTACCACTTATTCCATTGAAGCCACACTGCTCTCCTTGCTATTAATAAAACAGCTGTCAGACACTCCCACCTCAGGGATTTTTTATTTTGTGCATTTTTGCTTGAAAAATTTTCTCTCCATCCTCCTGGTTTAACCCATCACTGCCTTTTAATTCCTAGCCCAAATATTACCTTATTAGAGACATTCTCTTGACTACTCTATTTGCAACAACACTCACCATATGTACACACATATAGACATATTGACATACATACCTGCCATTTTATGTCTCCCTTACTCTGCTTGACATCACTACCTAAGTCCTATATTTATTACCATGTTATCTGTAGTTTCTGAGTGGAATATAAGCTCTAAGGGTAGGTGATTTGTCTGTTTTACTCACTGCTATATCATTAATGCCTACAAAAGTAGTTGATGTACAGTTATCACTAAATGAATATTTGCCAATATAGACTATATTAGCTCAAGTGGATCATGCTGTTTATAACTAAGAACTCTTGATTACTTCCTTTTTAGCAGAATTTTATTTTAGTTTATGAAAATAAGATATTTAATGATGTGATTGTGAGGAATCTTTCTGTAAATACTATTTATCCTTATTTATAGTTTTCTCCTATATTCTTGGTTTAATATTTCCTTGAATATTGATTTACTATTTCCTTGAATATTATTGTGCTGGTTGAGTATGGTGATTATATTTAATATTTTTACTTTTCATTAAATATTTTGTGATTCTTGGTTGCCTGTTTATATATTTCCACATGAAGGCCTAGGTTACACAGTGTTTGTTGCTGGAATTAATGTCTTTTGTAGATGTGAAAAATCCTTGTTCCCTTGGAAGTTAATGCAGAATATGATTGTCATATACCTGGTTTATTTCACATGGGAGCAGGGAAAAGCAAGGAAGTTATGCTTCATGGTGGATGGCTAGCTTGTCTTCTGATTCTTAGTAGCAGTCAGATATTCCATGAGGTACTGCCTTGTTCTTTGGCCCTAGTGCCCAGTATTACAGCTTCCAATGTCATAATTCTTGCTTTATAAATCTTTATCCTAGAGTAAATACCAGTAATGTGTTGTTCATGTAACTAGTCCTTAGTCGTTTAATTAAATATACCAAACTGTCATCCTACTGCACATTCCCTTTCTATCTTTACTGCTTCTGGCCTTAGGGATATTCCATGTTTCTACTGGCAAAATTACTTTTTTGGATGTCCTCTATTTTGCCTGTATGACAATGCCACTTCCTAAACTCTGAAAGACTAAAAAAATGATATTTGATACAACCTACTTCTGAGCCAATATATTTTCCTATGTTCATATGATTAGCTAAGATTTTAATCATTAAATTACTTTAAATATGATTTATAAATGGCAATGGGTTTCATAGTTTGCTACCTTATTAGTATAGCCACCAATTTAAATACACACACATCTGGGACCTACTAGCATCAGAAATAGTTCCCTTCTAGCATGTCACTTGAACCATACTCAAAGGATTAAAATGCCAAGTGTAATTCCCATCCTTTCTCCCTCTCTGGAGCAGTGCTACTCAGCATGTGTTCCACAGACAAGTCTCAACACTGTTACCAGTCTCTTGTGGGATAAATATGTAAATCATAAAAGTATGATAGATGTACTGATATTGCACACAAATGTTAAGTATTTAGAATTTTTAGAACTTTTGACATTGTCACTATATACAAGTACATCATTTTCTATTTTACAAAAGTTCATGGTACCTTGAAAATCTTTTTAAATAGTACTTCACCACAGAGAGTTGAAAAATACTGCTCTAGAGTCTCAGTAATGCTTTTGGTCAGGGGGCATAGCTTCCCTTCTTGTATTACCTTTGTCTTCCTCAGGCCTGGCCTTTAAGCCAAGGGACCTGGCTGTGTTCCAGGCAGTCATTTCCGCATAGTTTAATAGCTATAGCCAGTGAACTGAAAGTGCATTTCCTGCCACCATACTGTAAAATTATTATTAATGTAATAGGAGAATGCACTTCTGGTTTTGGCACTTATGTTTGGGACACTGCATCGGGGCTGGTAGCTTAAAAGAGTAGACAATATTTTGGAATGTGGATTAATAGAGACAGAACCACTAGGAATACTTCCTGTTAAATAGGCTATATTTGATCTATTTAGAGATAATTTTATAGTATAACATTTTAAATGAAAGTATACAAATCTCTTCTTATGTTTGACCATGAAGCTTTACTCAGAATAAATTTTGAGGAAAAAGGTCTTAGCTCATTTTAAGAAATAATTTTCCTACTAACACAGTGGTTTTCTTTATCAGTAAAATGCTCAATAAGACTGATTTTAAAAATGTCATTGATTCTTTGATAATGAATCCTGCAATGAATTGAAAATTAGATTAAGCTCTAGGTTCCCTTCCAAAGCAAGATTTTGTAATTAAGTGCTGAGGTAGATTTAGGCATCTAAGGAATGAAAATTAATTTTGAATCAGCAGCCGTTAAGTGTGAGTCCCTGTGATTTCTCTAATTTAGAGAAAAATTCCACTATGCTTCAGAAAGGATGTAATGCTGAAGTCATTTGAGGACTGAAAGTATGCTTAGATATGTGCATGGTTTCAGATAAACAGTTTCAAGTCAACAAAGACAATGAATCATTCAAAGAATGAGTAAATGGAAATACAAACAAAATTATAGAAACCTTGTAGTAGAGTGAACACTTCCAGGAGCCTTCGCACACAGAACAATCCTGACCATTCAATAATCCATCCTTCAACAGCTGTTTATTGCCATACTTCTAGTCTAGATTAGTTGCAGATTATGTAGGAGTTCATTTATTAGAGTCACGTGTAGCAATCCATTATATGCCAGCCAGGTTAGTCCTCCAAGAATCTGAGGATACACTAGTCAAGAAAGATTAACGCAGATATGCATTTATTACCATCGCAGAATGTAAGACTAAATACAACAAAATAAAGCAAAAAATAGAAGCTGGTCACTATTATGACTTTCTTAAGACCTGACATACACATAAATGAAAAAGTTTTTCATCCAATTACCCTCATAAATTGAGAATTACTGGCTATTTCTGGTAACTGTTGGAGATATGATTATTTGGGAAAGAGAAGATTTTCCAGTAGTGTATAAGGCATTTATATTGCCTTTTGCTCATTAAAGTAAAAAAATTAACAATATTAGAAAATATGTGGCCAATGAGGTTCTCCTCCACTAAAATTGCTTGCTAAAATCAAAGTAATAGGAAGAATTTAATGTCAAATTACTTATAGTGTCTAAATAAGTTTCTTTCTATAAATTATTTTTGACCAAATGTCCCAGAAACAAAGCAATGTAAAAGATTATTAAAATCTATTTGCTTAGGGTAATTAGCGAAAATAACATGAAATTCTCTTTTAAGAAAAAAAAGAATTTTCTTATGAGCCAATTCATACTGCTGCAAATATCTTGGATCCAAGACTGAAAGGTAGAAATGTAAATAATGATAGTACTGCTGCTGCTGCCCTAGATTGAATTACAAAACAAGCAGCACATTTAGAAATTTATGCTGGAAAAATCCTTTCAAATGTGTCTGAATACAGAACAGTTACAGTGTTTGTGCAGTCATGCAGTTTGGACTTGTGCCAAGTGTAACGCTCTTATTCCTGGTCCCACCCTCCTGATGAGGAATCTGAAGGCCAGGTTACAATTCAAGGTCTCTATGGCTGGCTCAAGTTCCTACCCAGTATTTCTGAGCTTTCATCCATATGAAGTTTGCTAAATAATAATAATATTATAACTAACATATATTTAGAGATTACTATGTGCCAAGCATTGTGCAAGGTAAATTACATATTTCATTTCAATTAAGTCTCACAATAAACCTGTGAGGTTTGTTACTCTTATGTTCAGATGGGGAAATTGATGCTTAATGAGGTTAAAAAAATTGCTCGAGGTCAAATTGTTTTATCTACTCAACTAGAAGTCTATTGAGAAATCAGTATTCTTTCCCAACATCAAGTATGATTTTTGTTTGGAAGACAAAACCAGGTATTTTGGAACAATAAGTTATCCTAAACCTGAACATCTGGATATTGCTGATATGGGTGACTCCCTTAAATTGGAGTTTGTGTTTATTGTTGCTGCTTGTTACATTCAGCCACATCTCTAAAAATTTTCAGTAGCTACTCTTCTTGATGGTGCTTGTATGAGTCCCAGGCTTATGAGATCCTCAGTAGTGATGTAACTTAATATTACAACAGGCTCTCTAAAGCAATGCTAAATGACAGAAACAATTAAGGAATAAGTCAAAGAGTTTTACCTCTGTTCCAAGGAAACTAATCTATGGAATATCAACTGTATGGACCACTCTAATTGACTATTTTTTATTTAAATAAAATTTAAGGAATGAAAATTGGTCTGGAATGAGATGAGTTTCTCAAGCTTGGAGAAAGGTGGTTTTCTCTAGAAGCTGCTCCTTAAACTGGAAATGCATATGCATTCTCCATAAAGAATATTTGGGTGCAGGAAAAAAGACTGGGAAACAAAAGGTGCTTCTATGTTCCTTAGACATGAAGTTAGTAAAAGAGCTCTACATTCAGTACTTTAACATCGTATTCTTCCTCAATTTCATGTATTCCTAAAATAAAATTTGAATCAGACACACATCAGAAAGAGTATCTGAGATCCAATCCAAGGAATTAGAGGACCATGAAATTGTAGGCACCACCTGGAAAGACTGCTACAAAACAACCAAAGGGATCACATAAACAAGAACAGTGTCTGCAAATACTTGCTGATAGAATAAAAAAGGGAGAGAATGATCCAACATGGGAAGTGAGATACACAGCAGACCCATAGAATGGCAGATGTCCTAGACAGCACTCTGGTCTCAGAATCAGCCCTTAAGGCATGCGGATCCGGCTGAAATGCCCATGAGAGTATTTCAGGCATGGAAAGTCAAGACACTCTGGGGGAAAAAAAACCTAAATGAAAGATCTCCACGAGTGAGATCCCAGTGGAAAGAATGGGTCATCAAAGAATGAGGTACCTTTCTCTGAAGGGAGGAGAGAACTTCCACTTTGACCATGGCCTTGTCTAAATATGATCAGAGTCAGTGAACTCAGGGGGCTTCCATAGCCTTGGCAGCTCATGACAAGAGCCTAGGGTGATTACTGATGCCATAAACAAGAGTGTCAATTTGTTAAGTCAACAACAGGAGTCACTGTGCACTTACTCCTCATGTAGGATCTTTGTCCTTAGTGTGCTGTACATTGAGATTTAATGCTATAACTAGTACTCAAACAGTATTTTTCACTTTATGTTTCTGTGTGGGAGCAAACTGTTGAAATCTTTACTTAATGTATGCTAAACTGATCTTCTGTATATAAAGAGAAACGAAAATGAATCTTGATGTGAATGGAAGGGGAGAGGGAGTGGATAAGGGGAGGGTTGCGGGTTGGAGGGACGTTATGGGGGGGAAGCCATTGTAATCCATATTCTGTACTTTGGAAATTTATATTCATTAAATAAAAGTTAAAAAAATAGTATACATTCTAAAAAAGATAAAAAAAAATAACAAATAAAAAAAATTGAAACAAAAAAAAATACTATGCCACACTCAAACTTTGACAAACCAAAAAGCCTTTCAGAGTCTCATTGTACATGGGATTGATCATTATCATAAATATCAATCCTTACTTTCCCACTGAGAAACTGTAGGAGTCAGGTTAAATATGTGGAATCTAATAATATATCTTTAAAAAAAAAAACAATCCACAGATAAAGTGGCCAGGGGTCCACTGCTAAGATTGGTACAACAGGTTTCAGTGGAAGACTTTGTTTCCTTTTATTAATGCCAATATGAACAATGACTGTATGAGGCTATAGCTCTTTCTCTCTGACTTTAGTGTCCCAAGTTTGTGCTCATATTTTACTTTTTTTTCTTCTGTTCTTGTAACTAATTTTCTCTGTTGGATTAGTGTATTTCTGTAGAGCATGACACTTAGGGAGACATTTTAAATTACGTTTGTTAGCAAAAGTCATTTCCCATTTGGAATCCAAATGGGACACCAACCACAGTTTGCAGGGAAATAGATGGCAGGACTATTGACAGCAACCACAGTTTGCGGAGAAATAGATGGCAGGATTGTCACTGGGAATGGGTAATGTCACTCCAACAATGCCAGGAAGCAAGAGCCCTTTGTTGCTGTTTAACCACTTCCTTCCCATGACTGTTCTGTTGCCTCCTTTCACACACCCTACCTCCAGCGATCTCAAGATATCATTTTGTCTGTCCTTCCTAGAACACGCATGATAGGACATTACCTGTTTAGGCTGGTCTTGTTCGTCCCTGACTCTTTCTTATTCTTAGCATTTGGCTGGGATTTCCACTCTAGGATTACCATGGAATCACAAGAGTTGCCTTGCATGACATTTTTTGAATATTCAGACTCAAACATTGACAGGGTGCACAGGTGGGCTTACCTTCAAAGTCCCAGCATGGCAAGATGCCTTGATCTTAGATTCTCTTCCCTCTTCCTTCTCTCCCTTCTACAATCTCTCCTGCCCAAGTTACCCAGTTACACTAGATTACACTTCTTGATGTGTTGCATATTTCCTTTGGGGATCCTTACTCCCAAGAATAGCAGAGGAGAAAATTGAGCTATGCAAACATGTTTCTTTTTAATATAAAAGTCTATAATATATATAATATAAAAGAAATAAAATAATATTTGTCCTTTTGTTTATGGCTTATTTCACTTAGCACAATGTTTTCAAGAATCATCTATGTTGTAGACATATCACGTCATTTCTTTTTTATGGATGAACAATATTCCATTATATGGGTAGAGACCATATTTTGCTTATGTATCTGTCCATTGATGAACAGTTGAGCTCTTTCCTTCTTTTGCTTATTGCAAATAGGACACTTCTGAATATTTGCTTGTAAGTTTTGTTTAAAAAACTTGTTTCACTTTAAAAAATTTTATTAATAATTTTACACATTTATGGGCTATGGTGTGGCATTTCAGTGCATGTTTACTATGTTTACTGATCAAATCAGGGCAATTAATATCCCTCTCACTTTGACATTGCTTTATGATTAGAGCCTTGTAGCTCCTTTCTTCTGTTTGCTTATAAAACATATCCTAGGTTATTGTGAACTACAGTCATTGCATGTGCTGTACAATGATATGAACTTATTCTTTCAATCTAATTCTGATTTGATACTTATTAAACTCTTTCTATTCCTATTACTCTTCCCAGCCTCTAATGTTAAGATTTCTCTTTTAGCTTCCACATATAAGGAAGAACATGAAATATTTGTCTTTTTGTGTCTAGGTTATTTAACAGAATGTCTTCCAGTTGCATCCATTTTGCTGCAAATGACATTTCATTTTATTTTTATGTCTGAATAGTACTTGATTGTGTATATATGCCACATTTTCTTCATTCACTCATAAATTGATGGGACACCTTCATTGATTCCATATTTTGGCTATTATGAGCAGTGCTACTATAAACATTATAAACATGGTATAAACACTTAGATACAATGAGTTCATGTTTTTTGGGTAATAGTAGTGGGATTGTTGGATCATATGGCAAGACTATTTCCAGTTTTTTGAGGAATATCCATACTGTTTTCCATAGTGGATATACTATTTTAATTACATTCCCTTGTGTATATACTTAGGAGTGCAATTTTTGGGTCATATGGTAATTCTGCATTTAACTTTTTCAGGAATTGTCAAACTTTTTCCACAGTAACTGAACCACTTTACATTCCTACTAGCAATGTACAAGGATTCTAGTTAGTTTTTCATTAACAAAATTTATTATGACCATCCTACTGGATGTGAGATTGGATTTCACTGTGGTTTCTTTGTTTTGTCTAAAGATCTACTTTACTTATTTGAAAGGCAGAGTGACAAAGAGAGACAGAGAAAGAGATAAAGAGAGAGAGAGAGAGAGGCAAACAGAAGGAGAGTGACCTTCCATTTGCTGCCTCTCTCCCTAAATGGCCACACAGCTGGGCCAGGCAGAAGCCAAGAGCCTGGAACTCCATCTGGGTTTTCCACGTGGATGGTAGGGATCCAAGCACATAAGATTTATTAAGAATATGTTATTATGCTTACAAATCAGGAAAGTGAGAGCTAAAACATGTGAAGTCATGTTATGTATGCAGTTAGACTTCTTAACCACAAGTTGCAGTGACACTGAAACTAAACTAGAAGCCCTCTAAAAGCAAGGCTCCATTATCACCTCTTCCTTCTATGCTTGCTTCACATCTTTCACAAATTAGGTGATAGTAGACTTTGCACCCAGGAGGAACTCAAGAAATATCCGTTAACCAATCACGAAAATATCTAAAGCCCTGCTGAAGGACTCAGGCTTATTGAAACAAGAACTATGTGAGTAGGTAATCATGACTAAAAGGGCTTTTTGGTAATACTTCTTGCTGCAGTTGTTCTAATCTAAGCACTTCTTATCTGTTTTCTCCCTGGAAGCTGTGTTTGTTTTTGTCTTTTTTTCTTCAAGATCGACATTTTTCTGTGTTTGTGCACGTAGAAGGGGAATTTTACAGCTCCTCTTGTGGGAAGACATTTGTCCTGCTTAAAGTTCAAACTTAAACCGATCTTCCATTTTTGCACAAAAATGCATGGTAGGAAAAATAATTTAAAGTATTCCCAACTTCTATTCCTCTAAAAAGAATTATCTAAATTCTCTAAAGAGAATCCACTAAAGAGAATTCTGTCCTTGCACATTCTGTTCTTGGACTTTGTTCCAAAGATCAGGACAATGGTTAAGAGAGAAAAATGGAACAAGCTGGGATTTGTTTGGTTGATTCACACTAGAAAGGTCAGAGGATTACAAAAAGGAAAAATTAACTAAGGCTAGATATGAGTGTTTTAGGGAATTTTAAGAGAGATAGAGAGAGATTAAAATATCTGTCATAGGCCATAATGAGTGAGGGTTTAGGCAAGTAAATGGGTTAAAATTATTTTTTAAAAGCTTCCTGTGTTTTATGAATGATATATTAGGAAGCAAAAATAAAAATGTAATTTTTCACTTTTATTTTTTGGATTTAGACAACTGTTTATTTGGACATTGTACCATTCTGAGGCTGCCATGAGGTGGCTTGACTTTGTATAGTTTACATTTGGATGATTTAATTTTAACAAAGGTGTAGGAACATGGTGGGAGTATAAAATGGTATAGTTACTTTGGGGTACAATTGACCACTACTAGTAAAATTGAACATGTTAATAACCGTCTGTGACACACTAGTTTCATTTTTTTCCTGGAAAAAACACACATTTATATTAGAAAAAATTTTCGCTTATGTTTTCTATAGCACTGTAAGAATTTGAAAACAGTATAAATGTGCACAATAGAGAAATAATTCAGCAAAAATGTGTATCCAATGGAATGCCACAGAGTAGCCACAATAAATTGATTAGAGCTATAGGCGTCAATATGAATATACCTGAAAATATACCAGTGAATGAAAAAAAAAAACAAGTTGTTGAGTGACAAATGCTATATGATAACATTTAGTTGCATGGAGCACAAAAAAATAATATTACATGTATTTACATATATTTTATGGGTACATATATGAAGGGTTTAAAAGGTTTATGGAAATGAAATTATAAGTCAATGCGCATTTTTCATGAGCATATTAACCTCATCCTTGTCCCCTAGAATCCACTAATATTTTTCCATCTCTATAGTTTCATCATTTTGAGACTGTTTTAGCCATGCATTTTGTAACTTTTTTGGATTAGCTTTTTTCATTAAGCATAATACCCTTCAATAGTCTATTCCTTTTCATTGATGAGTATATCCATGGTATGGATATAATATAGTTTATTCAACTATTGACTTGTGGAATGATATTTGAGGAGCTTCTAGTATTTTGCTATTTATTAACAAAATTGATATTGACCTTCATGTACAAGTTTTTGCATGAACATAACTCCTCATTTCTCTGGCATAAATATCCAAGAATATAAATGCTGAGTGTTATGGTAATAATCTGTTTAGTTTTCCAAGGTGGCTCTACCATTTAGCATTCCCACCAGCAATGTATAAAACATCTAATTTCTCTGTATTCTCATCATCATTTTGTATTATTACCATTTTAACTATTTTAATATGTTTATAGTAATATTTATTATGGTTTTAATTTGCATTGCTGTAATCACTAATATTATTGAGCTTCTTATTTGCCACTTGCATATTATTCATCCTCTTTAATGAAAGGCTCATGTTTGACCATTTTGTAGGTGGATTTTTTTTTATTGTGGCGTTCTAAACAAAAAAGATTTATTTAATTGCTTGATAGTCAGAGTGACAAAGGAAGAGTCAGAGAGGGAGGGAGGGAGGAAAGAGAGAGAGAGAGGTCTTCATCCACTGGTTCAATTCTCAAATGGCTGTAACAACCAGGTCTGGGCCAGGTTGAAGCCACGAGCCAGGAGCTTCTTCCTGGTCTTACATATGAGTGGCAGAGGCCAAGTACTTGGACCATCTCCCATTTTCCTCCTAGGCACATTAGCAAGGAACTGGGTTGCAAGTGGAGTATCTGGTTCTTGAACTGGCACTCTGATATGGGGCACCAGTGTTGCAAGTGGCAGTTTAATCACTGCATCACAATGCCAGCCCCTATCATTGAATTTTCAACAAACTTCATATATATTGTAGACGTAGTCATTTGTTATGTTTGTGCTTCGCAAATATTTTCCCCAAATCTGTACCTTATCTTTCATCCTCTTAACAACACTTTCACAGTGCAGTTTTCAATTTTTAAAAAAAAAATATTTATGGGGCTGGCACTGTAGCGTAGCAGGTAAAGCTACTACCTACCATGCCAGCACCCCATATGGGCACTGGTTCAAGACCCAGCCATTCCACTTCCAATCCAGCTCTATGCTATGCCCCATGAAAGCAGTAGAAGATGGCCCAAGTGCTTGGGCCCCTGCACCTGCGCAGGAGACCCTGAAGAAGCTCCTGACTCCTGGCTTTGGATTGGCTCAGATCCAGCCTTTGCAGCTATTTGGGGAGTGAACTAGTGGATGGAAAACCTCTCTCTCTCTGCTTCTGCGTCTGTCCCTGCCTCTCTGTAACTCTGCCTTTCATATAAATAAATTAATCTTTCAAAAAATATTTATGTATTTACTTGGTTTACTTGGAGTGGGGGAGAGAGAAAGAAGAGGAGAGGGGAAGGAAGGGGAGAGAAGAGAGGAGAGCAGAGGGGAGGAGAGGAGAGAAGTGAAGAGGAAAGTTCTCATCCTCTGGTCTACACCTCAAATGCCTGCAATGGCCCCCAGCCAGGATCAAAGCCAGGAACAAGTAACCTAGTCTAGATGTTCCATGTGGGTGGCAGGGATCCAAGAACTTGAACAATCACACTCTGCCTCTGATGGTATGCATTAACAGGAAGTTGGAATCAGGAGTGGAGCCAGAATTCAAACCCAAGCACTCTGATATGGGACACAGATATCCCAAACCATATCTCAGTCTCCAGGTAAAATGCCTGTCTCACAGTTTTCAATTACAAATTCTTTTACTTTCTGGATTGTGCTTTTGGTGTCAGGTGTAAGAACCCTTCACCTATCTTTAGATTGCAAAAATAAGTTTATATTTTATATTTGAGTCCATGTTATATTTTGATTCAAGTTTTGTACAAGGTGTGAAGTTTAGGTTTTAATTTTTTTGAATTGTACAACATGTACAAGAAGGTTTTATTACAGAGATAAAAAAAGCCTGGTTCAATATATGAAAATCAATCAATATTATTGATTGTATTATGAGACTAAAAAAGCAAAATCCCATGATCAAAGCCATTAGTGCAGAGAGAAAATGTAAAAAAATTCATTCATTGCAAAAATCTCAGAAATCTAGGAATTGATAGGAACTTCTTTGCTTGAGGAAAAGAATGTTCAAAAATCTATAGTTAATATTAGCCCTAAAGTGAAACATTGAGTGCTTTCTTTTTTATGTCAGAAGCATGGTAAGACTATCCACTTCTACTCCTCTTATACAAAAATTAATTGTATTTCTACATACTATCAATGAACTTACAGAAGCCAAAATTAAAAATATAATTTACAGTCCATTTCCAATATCACAATGGAAGGATATTTAGGTGTAAATTTAACAAAACATGTCTAGCACTTGTAGTCTATATTCTATAAAATACTATTGAAAGAAATCAAGGATTTAACTAAATGGAGACATATTTACATTCACAGATTGCAGAAAGGAACACAGTAGAGTCAGTTCTTTCAGATAGATATAAATGTAATGTAATGTGATTCCTAGTAAAACCTCAACAAAACTTTTGTAGATTTAGACAAAATTACTCTATAACGTATTTGAAAACATAAGAACTTGAATAGCTCAAACAATATTGAAAAAGAACAAGGAAGTAGTTGGTATTTAGATTTTCAAGGCTGTTTTATAAAAGTAAAGAAATCAAGACTGTGGTATTCTCATCAAGGTGGACATATTGGTCAACAGAATAATGTAGAAACCTACAAATAGTCTACGCAATTGGGCTCAACTGATTTTTGACAATAGTATATAAGTTACTAAATGTAGAGAGGATTGTCTTTTGAAAAAATGATGCTGGAACAATTGGGCATCAATAAGCAAAAAAAAAAAAAAAAAAAGGAACTTCAACTTCAACCTCCCATCTAATGAAAAAATTAACTCCAAAAAGACAATGCATTGAAATATAAAACTATGATACAAATGAATAAACATTACTGCATTTATAAAAGTATAATTTAAAAAAAAAAGACTTAGGAGAAAATTTTATGGAGTTAGGACCCAGATAACAATTCTCAGATGTGACACCAATATCACAATATATAAAAGAAAAAAATGAACAAGTTGGATTTCATCAAGACTTACAACTTTTGCTTTGCAGAAGGTCCTGTTGAAAGAATAAAAGGACAAGCTACAGACTGGGAGAAATTAATTGAAAATCAGATATCTAACAATATCTAAAATGTGTATCAAACTTTCAGAATTCAAGTATAACAAAACTCAAAACTTCAATTAAAAATAGGCAAAATAAATGAATAAAAATTTCACTGCAGGAGATATTATTTTTATGTAACTTAAGTACATGAAAAATGTTCAATGTAATTAACCATTAAGGAAATGTAAATTAAAACCATAATGAACTATTTACTACACATATATCAGAGGCAATAAAATAAAAAAATAGTGATTTGTCTTTTTTGCATCAATACCATGATGTTTTAATTTCTATAGCTTTGTTGTTTATTTTTAAAGTAGGTAGTTTAATGCCTCCTGCTTTGTTCATTTTGCTGAAGATTATTTATCCAAGTATATACATATACTTAGATAAATAATATTTAACTTAAAGTAGAAATCAGGAGTGCAAATAAAAAAGTTTTCTATTTACTTGTCTGCAGCTTACTTCTAGATTCTGAGTCTTCTGAGAATAAGATTTCTGAGAACAAAACAATGCTCATCATTGTTTCATAGGTAACTAGCTCAGTCTGAATTATATTGGTGTTCAAAAGTATATGTTGAATAAATAAATATGAATCACATAGAATAAGTGAATAATATAATCAATAGTATTGAATACATTTAGAATATTGGTAGAAATTATTTCAAACACCTATGGAAAAATTATAGAATTCATTGTATAATATATTATGAAGTAGACTCAAAATTTTTAAAAATAAGAAACTTATAGGAGAAATTCTCTGACCACAATATAATTTAAACAAAAAATAAATACATGACCAAAATGCAAATACTTGGAAATTTTTAAACTTCACCTTAAATATATGGGGCAGTGACAATTCAATAGAAATAATGAAAACTAAACTAAATTGAATTTGTTTTTGGTGTAATATATAGAGTTTAGAACATATCCTCTTATCTTCACAATAAGAAAAAAGCTGGAAAGCAGCTCCTTTCTTTGATCCATTGGTGAATTGAGGTTACAGGGAAAACTACTGCCATGAAAACTAGAGAGACACAATGAATACATAGAATCAAATGTACTGAGATCACATCCACACTGCAGCCAGAACGGAATAGAAACTCTTAAAAGGAGTATGGACTAGCTTGAGAAATAAAAGCTTCTGGAGATCCAACCTTAGAAATCCTTACACAACTTTTCAGAGTGAAGATTGGAGGAGAATTCCTTCATACTTTGGTTCAAGGGAAGAGAAAGTAACTATTTTGAAATAGACACTATTCCATACCCCTTAACAACACTTTGCTATCATGAAAAACTACTTTGTCAGAATCTAACCCGTTTTTATCACAGCCTAAAGACCTGGTGGCAGGGCAGTTGGGAGGGAAGAAGAAATATTCAACTCCAGACTCCTTTAGCCTTCTAGTTGGGGGAAGAGAAATACCCAATTCCATTTCAAAGGAATTATGAAGGTCATAGCCCAAAGGCACAGACTCACAACAAGAACAGGACATAATGATATATTCCCTGACTCTCACCTTACAACCACATTAATCCATTTCCTGTTTAATAGCTAAAAACAACCGACATAGCTAAAATAATGGAAAATAAATACACACTGAAGCCAGCAAGGGGTAGAAATACTTAAAAGGAGTCCCAAGGGTAAGTGTTTGGCCTGGTGGTTAAGATGACAATTAGGACACCCACATCCCACATTGGAGTACCTGGGTTTAATCTCAAGCTTCATTTCCTGAGTCCAGCTTGCTGCTAATGTGGATCCTAGGAGACAGCATTGTTGGCACAAGTAGGTGAATTTCTGCCACCCATGTGAGAGACCTGAATTGAGTCTCTGGTTCCTGGATTCAGCTCCTTGACTGTTGCAGGCATTTGGGGAGTGACCCAGCAGATGGTAGTTCTTTTTTTTTCTATCTGTCTCTCAAATAAAAAAAAAGAAAAGAATCCCCAGAAAATCTGATGACAAAAAGAGAAGATAGTAGAGGAAATTTTAGCCCTTGATGTCTGCAAGTACATCAGACTAACCCACCTAACTTCCGGAAGATACACATAAAAGGTCACCCTAAAGGACTATTTATATCAGTGGCTTTTTCCCAATATCTCGTGTATTCCTTTCAACAAAAATAAAAGTCATGCTAAAAAAAACAATAACAATCTGAAGAGAGAAGGAAAGCACCAAAAATAAACTCAAATAAGGCAGAGTTTTAAAATTATCACACCAGGAATTAAAAAATAACTGTGATTAATGTCTTAAGCACTGGATGATCCAAGATGACTGAATAGGGTGGAGCCACAATGATTGCAACCACCCTAGGATATGAAAAAAAAAAAAAAAAAAACAAAGGGCTTATTTTCAGGGGTCTGACTGACAGAAGTTTTCAGTGAAGACATAACAAAAAAAAAATGAAGATTCCATGGGACAGTGAGGAAAGAGGACAGAGACACAACTGAGACCAGCCATACAATTCAGCCAGCTGCCTGCTGGGACTCATCATCTTATCAAGTCAAGGTAGGAAGAGATTGCCATGTGCCCCACTAACTAAAGCTTTAGCTGAAAGAGAATTCCACAGTTACCCAATGACTGTAACTCTAGCCTGCAGAGCTTTCTGGGGCCCGAGTGGCTATTTGGCTCTGAGAAGCCAAATTGCCTCCCTCCCTTCCTCACCCCCACAGAGCACCAGACTCAGCTGTGAAAAGTCACGCAATTGATCTCTGAACCTCTGCTGTCACAAGTGATCACAGTCAGAGTCAAGGCAACTTGTGGAGCAGAGAACAGATCCCCCTGCATCCTACAACTGTGGGAGTTTTGGGGCATTAGCCCCGGAGCTATGCTCACTCATTCTATGTGAGCTCCTTAGATTATAGGGGCTAGCACCAACAGCGGCCCATAAAAATATACTCCCACCCTGGGAAATCTGGTTAATGACCCCACTGTACCCTGCAACACTAGGACTGTAACAACTAGTTCCGATTCCCTCAATCCCACTGGAATGTATCCAATGGACCTAGGAAAGAGCCTGCCTGCATTCCACCTTGCTGGACTCTTACCTGCCAGAGAAAAATTTCCTGTTTACCTTGTAGTCACCCTGTAGGACTGGAACAAGGTTCAGTCCACATCCCCCCAGTTCCAGTACTAGGATTATCGGTTTTAAAAGCCACAGCACCAGATGGACTCTTCTAGCAGGACCTAAGGAAGTGTGCATCCACATCACACAGTCCTAGAGCCACAGAAATTGGTTCTATTAGCCCCAGTATCACTCAGGTTTGCCAGTGGGACATAGGGACAGCCATTCTTGTCTCTCTCAGCACCAAGAATAAGGCCTTGGTTATCACATTCTCCAGTGTGACTGATACCAAACTCTTTGAGGACTGAAGATGCACATTCTAGGAAGTTCACATTAATCTCAAAGTCACACTTTTATCCATAAGAACTTCAGCAGACTAGACCACTGTGTCACTTATAGATGCAGCTGGCATTAAGACAAAAGAAATCACTCACAGACTACACTCCTGGGCTCACCTAGAATCAAAGCCAAAGCAACAACTCAAGTGATATCCTGTATTCCAGCTAAACCATAAACACTTCTGCAGTAAAAGCCTACTCCAAAAGAAAGAAGGGGGAATTACATCAGATTGCAGATGTTAATCTAGGGACACAGGAGACATGAAGAAGCAAGGTAGCATGACACCTCAAAGAGAACAAAATAATCCTTCAGAAGTAGATCCTGAACTGAAGGAAATCTATGAAAAGGCAGATACAGAATTCAAAATTTAGATTGTAAGGAAATTCAATGTGATACAAGAGAATACAGATAGATAGATTAAAGAAATTAGGGAATCAGTGAGTGACATGAATTAAAATATTACTAAAGGAGATAGAACTCATTAAAAAGAACAAAATAGAAATTTTGGAGATGAAATATTCAGTGATATAAAAATACAATTGAGAGCTTTAATAGCAGAATAAACCAAGTGAAGGAAAGAATTTCTGTCTTTGAGGATAATACTTTTGAAATAACCCAGTCAGACAAAAAGAAAAAGAAAAGCATTAAAAAGTCTATGCGATATATGGTATACCATTAAATGATCAAATATTCATATTATAGGTATTCCTGAAGGAGAAGAAAAAGAATACCGCATTGAGAACTTGCTAAATGAAATAATAGTTGCAAATTTCCAGATCTTGAGAGAGACATGGACGTTCATATACAGGAAGTTCAAATGACCCTAAGCAGACTCAATAAGAAAAGATCTTCTCCAAGTCATATTATAGTCAAACTATCAAAAGTTAAGGAAAATGAGAGAATCCTAAAGACAGTAAGAAAAAAAGTCAAGTTATATATAAACGAAAATCAATTAGATTAACATCAAACTTCTCAGCAGAAACCCTACAGGCCAGAAGAGAGTTGGGATGATATATTCAAGGTCTTTAAAAAAAAACTTCCAACCATGAATATCATATCCAGTGAAGTTATCCTTTAAAAATTAAGGAGAAATAAGGCATTTCCAGGATAATCAAAAAAAGAATTCACTACCACAAGACTGGAGTTAGAAGTTCTCAAAGGGGGACAGTATTGTGGTGTAGGGGATAAGGCCTTGCCTGCAATGCATATGTGATATTGGTTCATGTCTGGCTGCTCCACTTCTGATTCAGCTCCCTACCAATGGCCTGGGAAAGGCAGTGAAGGATGGCCCAAGTGTTGGGTCCCTTGTTACTCACATGGGAGACCTGGATGAAGCTCCTGGCTTTGGCCTGGCTCAGCCCTGGCCATTATGGCCATCTGAAGAGTGAGCCAGCAAATGGAAGATCTCCCTCTCTTTCTCTTTGTCTTCTTCCTTTCTCTCTGTAACTCTTTCTTTTTTTTCTTTTTTTTTTAAGGAAAAGTTATTTTTATTTCTGAAATGTAGCATAAACTCTAAACCTGAAGACTGAGAAATAGTGACCTAGAGAAACACACAGTGGGAAACATGAGTGGCTCGCTCCTTCTTGACAGTCTAGCTGGCAGTTCAAATTACTGTGTGAGTCTACAAGGATACTTTAGGAAGTGTGGGAGAAATCAGAAATCAAAGTCGAAAGTTGTGGCCACATGCAATGCCAGCATCCCATTTGGGTACAGGTTCGAGTCCTGGCTGCTTCACTTCTCATCCAGATTTATTTATTTGAAAGAGAGTTACAGAGAGAGGTCTTCCATCCGCTGGTTCACTCCCCAGATGGCCGCAATGGCTAGAGCTGTGCTGATCCGAAGCCCGGAGCTTCTTCCGGGTCTCCCATATGGGTGCAGCGGCCCAAGGACTTGGGCCATCTTCTACTGCTTTCCCAGGCTACAGCAGAGAGCTGGATTGGAAGTGGAGCAGCCAGGTCTTGAACTGGCGCCCCTATGGAATGCTGCTGATTCTGGCCAGGGCTTTAATCCGCTGTCCCACAGCGCCAGCCCCTGATACAGCTCTCTTTTAACGTACCTGGGAAAACAGCACAAGATGGCCGAAGTCCTTTGGCCTCTGCACTCATGTCGACCTAGAGGTTTTCTCTAAGATGGATTTTTCTTATACAAGGTGTCCTTCTTTTCAATCCTGTCCATCGTCCTTTTTCTAGGTGGAAGATTGAAAGTTTCTCTGTACCTTAAAACAGACATACTCTGAACCTAAGAATTCCAGCACAATCAAGGACAGAATTATCTTACAAAGAACTGGAGGCTTAAGTAACCCGTTACATTTTCAATATCAATGGGATTTATACTTGCTGTAGAACAGAGAAAAAACACTTATAGAAAATGTTGCAGTACCTCAGCGACCAGAGACGCCATATCATAGGGCCTTACAGGCACACAAATGAAATCCCAGGAGGAGAAAGCAAGGAGAATGGAGAAGACAAAAACATGAAGAGGAGAAATACATGAAGAAATAGTGGCTATAAAGAAATTAGGACTCATGGAGGAATTTAGCATGGTCAACACATAAAACACCAAAACATACTAAAATAAATCCTATTTTCTGCAAACAATTGGAAAATGAAATTTTACAATTAATACATAGACAAAAATCGGAGTCAAAAGATGTGCACAAGCTCTACGGGAAAAAGCAGAAAACACTGCTCAAAGAAAAAAAGATTCAACTGAATATAGTTGTGTCTCTTTCTGAAATTGATAACTAAAGGCATTATCAAACAATCCCAGCAGGCTTTTTATGTCTGTAGATGGAGAAACTGACAAGCTGATTATAAAATTTACATGGAAATGCTAAGGATCCAAAAGCACCTAAACCTTGGCCCTTCCTCTAGAGGGAGGGCTAATTATCTCTTCAAACAGGATACTAATTTTAAAATATACATTCATTCTTTACCCAGTGTTTGAGTACCAGATATGATATATAAATATTGAAGATGGCTCAGCCAGTACACAATCAGTTCTTCCTTATGAGCACACATAGAACCTTTCTTTCAGATGTATGGTGAGCCCCTGGAGTTTCACTGGAAAAGAAAATACCTATTTTGAGTAAGTTGTGGCTGGGTTCAGAACTGTTTAATTAAAAACCTACTATATAGTGCTAAGAACTTGACATCAATAGAATTTTATAGTATGATGCCCTAGCTCACATCTCGTTGATGCTTGTCCATGATGATACAATTCTTGAATCCTAAGTGGTTACCCTGAAGCCATATTTAAAATGACAGATTGGTCCCTCAGACCTGTAACAGGAATTCAGGATAGCCAGGCAAAACAGCGTGGGTAACAAAAATGTATACAAGTCCTTGTAGTAATTTCTGATGATTCTTTTTATTTCTGTGGTGTCTGTTGTTACGTTTACTTTTTCATCTCTGATTTTATTGATTTGGGTCTTTTCTCTTCTTTTTTTTAGTTAGTTGGGCCAATGGGGTGTCAATTTTGTTTATTTTTTCAAAAAACCAGCTCCTCGTTTGGCTGATTTTTTGTAATGTTTTTTTGGATTCAATCCTGTTGATTTCTTCTCTGATTTTAATTATTTCTCTTCTCCTACTAGATTTGGGTCTGGTTTGCTGTAGATTTTCTAGATCCTTGAGGTGAATTGAAAGCTCATCTATTTGGTGCCTTTCCAATTTCTTGATGTAGGCACCTATTGATATAAACTTTCCTCTTAACACTGCTTTTGCTGCGTCCCATAAGTTTTGGTATGTTGTGCTGTTATCCTCATTTACTTCCAGAAAGTTTTTGATTTCTCTTTTGATTTCTTCTATGACCCACTGTTCATTCAGGAGCATGTTGTTCAATCTCCATGTGTTTGTGTATGCTCTAGGGATTCCTGAGTTGCTGATTTCCAACCTCATTCCTTTATGGTCTGAGAAGCTGTATGGTATGATTCTAATTCTTTTGAATTTGCTGAGACTTGCTTTATGGCCTAGTATTTGATCAATCCTAGAGAAGGTTCCATGTACTGCTGAGAAGAATGTAAAATCTTTAGCTGTAGGATTGAAAGTTCTGTATATATCTGTTAGATCCATTTGGGCTATAGTGTCGTTTAAATCTACTGTCTCCTAGTTGATCTTCTGTCCTGTTGATCTGTCTATTTCTGAGAGTGGAGTATTGAAGTCCCCCAGTACTATTGTATTGGGGTCTAAGTCTCCCTTTAAGTCCCTTAACAAATCTTTTAAATAAACCGGTGCCCTGTATTTAGGTGCATATACATTGATAATTGTTATATCTTCCTGTTGAATTGATCCCTTAATCATGATATAGTGTCCCTCTTTGTCTCTCTTAACAGTTTTTGTGGTAAAGTTTATGTTGTCCGATATTAAGAGGGTTATGCCTGCTCTTTTCATTTCTGTTGACATGGTATATCTTTTTCCAGCCTTTCACTTTCAGTCTGTGTGCATCTTTGTTGGAAAGATGTGTTTCTTGTAAGCAGCAAATAGATGGGCTTTGTTCCTTAAGCCAGTCAGCCAATCTGTGTCTTTTAACTGGACAGTTCAGGCTATTAATGTTCAATGTGACTAATGATAAGTGGTAACTTTGCCCTGCCATTTGCCAAAGATAAGTTCTAATATATGCTTCAAATTCCCTGTGATCTTTTGCTGTGAGGTTTCCTTCCTTTACCTTCTTTCATATTGATGACCGTGTTTCTGTGTTTCTGTGTGCAACACATCTTTAAGCATCTTTTGCAGGGCTGGACAAGTGGCGACAAATTCTTTCAATTTCTGTTTGCTGTGAAAAGTCTTTATTTCACCTTCATTCACAAATGAGAGCTTTGCAGGATATAATATTCTGGGCTGGCAGTTTTTCTCTCTTAGTACCTGGGCTATATCTCACCATTCCCTCCTAGCTTGTAGGGTTTCTGATGAGAAGTCAGCTGTGAGTCTGATTGGAGATCCTCTGAGAGTAATCTGACGTTTCTCTCTTGCACATTTTAGGATCTTTTCTTTATGTTTCACTGTGGAGAGTTTAATTACAACGTGTCGTGGTGAGGATCTCTTTTGGTCGTGTTTATTAGGGGTTCTGTGAGCTTCCTGTACTAGGATGTCTCTGTCCTTCTCCAAACCTGGGAAATTTTCTGCTAATATCTCACTAAAAAGGCCTTCTAATCCTTTCTCCCTCTCCATGCCTTCAGGAACTCCTAGAACCTGAATGTTGGGTTTTTTAATAGTATCCTGAAGATTCCCGACAATATGTTTTAGATTCCTAATTTCCTCTTCTTTTCTTTGGTCTGACTGTATCCTTTCCTGTTCTCTGTCTTCTAAGTCCGATATTCTCTCTTCTGCTTCACCCATTCTGTTTGTAAGGCTCTCTATTGTGTTTTTCCTTTGATCTATTGAATTCTTCACTTCATTATGATTTCTCGTCACTATCACAGTTTCCTGTTGTACTAGTTGTTTTGTTTCATTTTGATTCCTCCTTAATATTTCATTTTCACGAGAGAGATTTTGTATCTTGTCCATTAAGGATTTCTGTAGTTCAAGAATTTGTTTTTGAGAACTTCTTAATGTTCTTATCAATTTTTTGAGATCTGCTTCTTGCATTTCTTCTATCTCATCATCTTCATAATCTTGAATTGGGGTGTCTTTTTCATTTGGGGGCGTCATAGTGACTTCCTTGTTTTTATTACCTCGGTTTTTGCGTTTGTTTTTTGGCATATTGGAGATATTTGGTTTCTTCACTGTGGTGCTTTTTCTTGTTATACTATGACTCTAGATTAAGTGGACTGTCTGTTTTTGATGGAGCCTTAGAGGCTTGAGATGGGTGTGGCCTGAGAGCTCTGGTGTGCCAAAGGTGATACTCCCAGGTTAGGCGTGGTAGATCTCTCTCTCTTTCTTTCTTTTTTTGATTCAAAAGGGAAGTAATTCCACACAGCTGAATGAAGTTGGAGGTAGTTAGCAGGCAAATTATATACCCACAGGAGCCAGAGATTGGAAGCTCTTTCCCAAGGACCACACAGGGAATCTGTTTTGCCCTCAGAGTGGGCTCAAATTCTCCTTCAGTCTCCCACTGGGTTGCCAAAGTTACGGAATTGTAGCATCTCTGGAGAGTACTCACGTGAATTCTGTGAGTTCTCTCCCCCACTGTCTCTTTTTTCACAGTCTCAGTTCAGTAGCACCACAAATTCACTAGGTCCTAATCTCCTGTTAATTCACCCCACCCAGAGTCAGGTTTTTCTGCTAGGCTCAGGGCCGGTGCAGACCTGAGGTCGCTCTGCTTATGACGTATGTCCAAGATGGCGCCTGCTCTTTGTCTTGCTCGCCTTTGAGAGGTGAGTGGAGAGAGAGAAACCCGTGTCCGTATCGGTCACTTTTTTTTTTCTCTCTCTCTCTCTCTCTTCTAGTTAGCCTGGTGAACTTTTCCGCCCGGGGTCATTCCCTCTAGTCTCCTCTTTCCGCTTGCCTGCCAGTGTCTCGGGCTATTGCTGTTCGGCTCACCTCGTGTTCCAGCGCTGGTGTGTTGAGTCTGCCGCTGGTGTCCTGAACTGTGGGCTCCCACACTCTCCACGCAGGTCCACTGTGTATCACTTGTTCTGGAAGAGTTTCTTCTGCTGTTTCTTCCCCTACTCTTCCTTGAACCTGCAGTATCTCCACTTTTATTAAACTGTCTCTCCCCGGACTATCAGTGTGCTCCCTTCCTATTCTGCCATCTTGCCTCACATGTATCTCTGACTTTCTAATAAGTAAATAAATCTTTTAGTAAAATGAGAGATTCTGAAGAGAGTCCTGCATTAGAAATAAATATGAAAACACAGGATACCATCACATTCACTAACAGAACAGGTAAAATCAGTATCTAATCAACAAAATGACAGATGTCAATTCTTATCTATCAATACTAACCTTGTAAGTAAGTGGATTACATTAAATAGCCAAAAGACTTATGTTAGCTGGATGAATTAAGAACAAAGACCCCACTATATATTGCTGACAAGAAACTCACTTCACAATTCAAGGTATACATAGACTTAAAGTGAAGGGCTGGAAAAAATATACTAGGCAAATGGAAATCAGAAATAAGCAGTAGCTATGCTCACATCAGATAAATCAGACTTTAAATCAAAAGCTATAAAAAGAGACAAAGAAGGACATTATATTTTGATAAAAGGCTTGAGTCAGCAAGAAGATATAACTATGAGAAACACATGCACCCAACACAAGACCGCACAGACATGTACAGCAACAGACAATAGCAACAGAATATTCACACATTCTACTAAGCACACATGAAACAATCTCTGGGATAGACCATATTATAGGCTATGAACCAAGTCTTAATAAATGTAAAAGATTTGAAGTGATTTTAACTATATTTTATTAAAATGGAATTAAATTAGAAGAAAATAAAAAATTAGAACTCATTAAATATTTTGAAATCCAGCACACTTTCAAAGCATCCATAAGTAGAAGAAGAGATCACAAGGAAAATTCCAATACATTCTTAACGTAGGGAAAATGAAAACAGAACATTTTAAAATTTACACTTTAAACCCTCTAGCATAAAGAATAAACGTTGTAGATCAATAGTCTAAATTACCTCAAAAACTGGAAAAACAAAAGAAAATTAAACCCAAAGCAAAAAAGGAAGGAAAAATAAAGATTACAGCAGAAATAAATAAAATAGAAAGCAAAAAATTTAATAGAAGAAAATTAATTAAATCCATCAGAAGTTGTTTCTTTCACAAGACCAATAAAATTAATAGCTCCCCAGACAATGAAGATAAAAAGAGAAAACAAAGATTAGAAAAAAAGTCAGCAGTGAAAAGTGTGCTGTTATCATTGACCCTATAGAAATGAAAAGAACTATGAGGAACTAGTATGAATGACCTATGAATGCTATCACATGCAACATGATCAAGTGAGATTTATCCCAGGAATACAAAGTAGGTTTAACATCTAAAATGAATTAATGTAATACCTTATGATAATGAAGGACAAAAACAGTATGACAATATGAACAGATACAGAAAAGGAATTTGACAAATGTTAATAAATTCTCTTACAATAGAACCTGTCAGTAAACTAGAATGAAAAAGGACATCTATGGAAGGTAGTGAAAAACTAAATCAGGAGTCAAAAACCTACAACTCAAAATCAAGCCTCCTGTTTCATTTTGTTTTAATAAAACTTTAGATCTGCGAGTAAGATGATGGTTGAGTACGGTGTTCCAGTGATTGTCTCCCCTTAGAGATACCAATTTGAATGGCTTTCCATGCAAACTACTTTCACAAGAGCTAAGAAAGCTAGATGAGAAATTCCAGTGCTTGCTTGGTTTTAGTCGTAACTTTGGAGGAGAGAGATGGAATTAAGTCCAGACTACAGACTTGAAACACAGTACCAAATATGTCATGGTGAAATACAGTGCAAGAAGGAGTTCCATGGCCCCTCTTTCCAGGATAATACCCACGACAGAGCCCCAGTACCCTCTTTAGCCAGGCAGATAAGGGATTACTTCCATGATCCCTTCCCCAACCTCAGGAAGACAGTGGAGCAAAACTCCAACCAGTGGGGAGTACGCAGAAAAATGAGCATAGGACTTTGCTTTGAGTTCTGTGCCAGGCATACTGTGGTGAGATTCTGCAATATACAGAGCCCAAAGTCCCCTATCCCCAGGCCTGTGCTCACAAATGGAGCCTCTGGTCCTGCCACAGCAGGAGGCAGAGTCCTGCTCCTTGGTGGGATAGACATGTCTCAGCCTGTATCTGTTGCATGCAGGCCTGGAACACACCCATGAAATCTCATAGGACTCTGCAGCTGTGACACTCAGCTTAGAGTCAGCTTGGGTAGCTGAAAGAGAACTTTTACTAATGCTCTCTCAATCTCTGAAAGATACCAACAAGCAAAATTCTAGCTGCTAAGAAGTAGGACACAGAAGTGAGCAAAGGACTGTATCTTGGAACATAGTGCCAGGCTGCTAAAATCTAACAAGGGACATATTCTAATGGTCCCTGACCCTAGGCCAGTGCATACAGATGGAGCCTATGGACCCACCCCAGTACCAGTGGAGACCCACAATTACATCCCAATCAGCATCACCTATGGCTGGTTGCTGCAGTATTCCATCACAAGTTCACCTTAGCAGCAAGCAGCCCATGGGAATGTGGGTCTTGGTCTTAACCATGTGTTGTGCCAACTTGGCAGGCTGTAGTTTCTGGGTGTAATATAGCACTGCAGCATTTGTGTCCATGGGATTACATTCCATTCCTTCCCCAATTCTTGACAGTACAACATGGAAGAGAAATTGCTTCCTTTAGGGAAGAAAGGCATAGGAACCTGGAGCCAGACAGAATCCAGTGGTACCTGGCCATAGCAGGCAAGACATTTTGGCCTACCTTGGTCCTAGGTGGAGGCCTCTGAAGACAGAATATCCTTCTTAGATTATTCTGAAGAGCACACTATGGATTTGGTACAAACCTGAGCTTGGAGCACTCTCTAGTGCTGAAAAAAGTGATGGCACACAAATAACACACTTGATGCAAACCTGGACCTAGGGTGCCATCTAGTGTTTAAATAACAGAAATGGACACAAGGTCAGAAAAAATAAGCAGGCTGCTTAGATTTATTTTCCAGAATAGTAGCCACCAACAAAACCAGATTACAAGGTCTAGATTAAATACCTAATCCTTCAGTGCACGGGTGAGATCATACACCAACAAGCATCAAGAAATTTCAAGGAACCGTGACCTCACCTAATGAACAAGATAAAATAACAGAGTAATCATAGCAATTGATATCTTCAAGCCCTCAGGTGGAAAATTCAAAGTAAATGCTTTAAGGAAACTGAGAAAGATTCAAGAAAACACAGAGAAGAAATACTCTACCAGATGAACTTAATAAAGAGAATAATTAAAAATCCAAATGAAATCATTGAACTGAAAAGTCTACTTAGCAAAATTAAAAGGCATTAAGAGCAGAATAGATTTAACAGAAGAAATAATTCGTGACCTCAAATACAGTCAGAGGAGAAAAAGCGAATAAACAATGAAGAAAGCTTATGGGAACTCTGAAACAACATTTTAAGAACAAATATCAGAGTTTTTAAGGTTCAAGAAAGACACCGAAAGTCAAACAAATAGAAAGCTTATTTAAAGAGATAATAGCAGAAAATTTTAAAAACCTAGAGAAAGATACAATTATCCAGGTACAGGAAGGTCACAGATTACCCTTCAGATTCAACTCAACCAAGTTTACCTCAAGACATATTATAATCAAGCTCTGCAAGAATAGAAATAGCACATTCTCAAAGCTGCAAGAGAAAATAAACAAATAGCATGTAATGGAGTCCTGATTTGCCTGACTGCAAACTTATTGGCAGAAACCTCACAGGCCAAGAGGAAATGGAATGAAACTTTTACAGTAGTGAAGAAAATAAACTGCCAGTGAAGAATATCGCACCCAGCAAGGCTATCCTCTCATATGAAGGAGAGAGAAAGACATTCCCAGAAGAACAAAAGCTGAGAGAATTTATCACCAACAGAACTCTCTTACAAGAAATGCTAAAGAAAGTTCTTAAAACTAAAATAAACGTTAACAAGAAGAATATATCAGAAAGTAGAAAACTCACTAGGAAGGGTAATTAAACAGACAAATTCAGAATGCTCTAATAGTGTGAACATGGTGCACAGACCATTCACATCTTAGTATGAGGACTAAAAATCAATAAAATAATAACAGTTATGTCAATATATTAGGGTATAAGCAATATGGTAAAAATGGGACATCAAAAATTCTAAATGTGTGGAGAACTAGAGGACAAGTACAGAATTTCTTATTAACATTCATTTTTCTAATCTACTGACAAACAGTAATTGTACATATTTTGGGGGTACAATGTAATATTTCTATACATGCATGCATTTTAATGATCATATTAGGATAATTAGCATCCATCTCTTCATATGTTCAAGGTTTCTTTGTAATATGAACATTCAGAAGTCTTTCTTCTACCTAGTTAGAAAAGTACAGTATGTTATTGCTGACTATTATTATGCTACTGTGCAATAGAACACCAACAGGATTGTTTTTACTATAAGGAAAGAAAGTATTTTTAATTCAATAAAAGTAAACCATTCTGACATTTTATCTATCTATCTATCATTTATCATCTATCTATCTATCTATCTACCTCTCTCTCTCTCTATATATATATATGAATAGAATAGTGCATCTTTTGCGAGCACTTAGACATTCCTATAGCTTATGATACATAGATAATATCCTCCACTTAATACATTAAAATGAAGTAAATCTTTGTGATCAAGTTTTACTACTAACTCTCATGATCCAAATCTTTAAGGAGAGAGGTCCTGCATGGGAAGTTAGTGCACAGTGACTGCTGTTGTTAATTTAACAACTAACACTCTTATGTATGACATCAGTGATCAATCGAGGCTCTTGACATGAGCTGTCAAGGCTATGGAAGCCTTTTGATTCTACAGACTCCTTCATTATTTAGAAAAGGTTATAAGCAAAGTGGAAATCTCTCCTCCCTTCAGAGAAAAGTACATCCTTCTTTGATGACCGCTTCTATGTGTTGGGGTCTCACCCACAGAAGTCCTTCATGTGGGGTACTTTTTGCCACAGTGTTTTGCCTATCCATGCCTGAAGTGCTCTAATGGGTTTTTCAGCCAGACCAGAATGCTTTAAGGGCTGATTCTGAGGTCAGAGTGTTATCTTTGAAGTGATTGTTATTCTATGAGTCTGCTATATGGACTTCTTCCCATGTTGGAGAACTCACTCTTTTTTTTAAACATTTTTTATTGCTTTCTTTTTGTTTCTTTTGGTATCTTTATGAATAATAAGTTTCTTTCATGTCAAAATAGTTTGTTATAACCTAAAGAAGAAATTTTTATAAGCCTCATGGGAACCATAAAACAAAAGCCTGTAGTAGGAACACCAAAAATAATAACCAAGTATCAAAAAACACTACAAGAGAAAAATCACTTAACCACAAAGGATGATTATAAAAGAGGGAGAAAGAATGAAAGGAACTACAATAAAACTAGGAAATAAGCACAAAATGACATTATACAGATCTCACTAATTAATAATTACCTTAAATATGAATGGATTAAATTCTCCACTTTAAAGACATAGAGTGACTTAATTAATATAAATAAAACAAAACAAAACCTAAAGGCACGCGGCTTGCAAGAAAGTCACTTCAACTCTAAGGACACAAATAGATTCAAAGTGAAGGGAAAAATAAGATATCTCATGCAAATATTATTCAAAAGAAAGCAGGAATGGTCATGTTTTTATATAAAATCTAAAACACTTTAAATAAAAACAGTGAAAAGAACATAGGAAGCTAATTATATAATCCTGAAGGAGTTCAATTCAACAAGAGGAAATAATAATTGCAAATATATATGCACTCAATTTCAGAGAACCCAATTATATAAAGCACCTGTTAATAGACCTAAAAGGATAGGCTCCAGTACATTAATAGTAGGGTACTTTAACATCCCACTTTTAAAAGCATACAGATCATCCAGACAGAAAACAAAACAAAACAAAAAAACCAGCAGTTACACTGTATCTTGGATCAACTGGATCTAATACACATCTACAGAGTATTCCAACCACAGCTGCAAAATATACATTGTTCTCAATAGCACATGGAACATTTCACAGGATAAATCATGTGGCAGGTCATAAAGACAAGTCTCAATATATTTAAAAAATTATATCATATTATGTAGCTTTTCTCACCACAATGCAATCAAAGTAAAACTAAATACCAAGAAATGATTTGGAAGCTACACAAATGTATGGAGATTCAATAAATTACTCATGGACAATGAATGGATCAAGGAAGAAATTTTTTAAAATTTTAAAAAGAAAATTTAAAAAGAAATTTTAAAAAATTATTGAAATGAATGAAAATGAAATCACAACATACCCAAACATATAGGATATAGCAAAAACAGTACTAAACTGGAAATTTATAGCAATAAATAATAATAGAAAGATAAAAATTCAGAATTTATTGCTCTACTGCAAGGAACTAGAAAAATTAAAAACAAGTCAAACCCAAAGTTAGTAGAAGGGAAGAAATAATAAAACTCACAGCAGAAATAAATGAAATAGAGACAAAATATAAAAGGCTAATGAAACAAATAGATGATTTTTTAAAAAGATAAACTGGACAAACTCTTAACAAGTTTAACTATCGGAGTAGGGGATTAGTTTAGAAGTTCAGATTACAGTTGGGATGCAAGATTCAATACCCATCTCTGGTTTCCTGACTTCAGCTTCCTGCTAATGCAGACCCTGGGAGTAACCAGTGATAGCCACTGTGGACATTTGGGGAGTAAGTCTGTGATTAGGCACTTCCTATCTGTCTCTCTCTGTCACTCAAGTTAATCTAAAAACTTGCAAAATACTAACTGTAAAAAAAAGACTCAAATAAATAAAATCAAAGATACAAAGAAAGACATTGTAACAGAAACCACAGAAATGCAAAGGACTACAAAAGATTATTATGAAAAAATCTATGCCACAAATCGGGAAACCTAGATGAAATGGACAAATTCCTGGACACATACACCTTACCAATATGGAACCATGAAGAAATAGAATATTTGAACATACCAATAATGAGCAATGTGATTAAATCAGTATTAAAGAGTCTCACATAAAAGAAAAATACAGGATCAAACTGCTGAATTTATGACACATATATAGAAGAATACTAATTATTCTCATATGACTCCAAAGATAGAAGAGGAATGAATTCCTGCAACCTCCGTCTATAAGATCAACATTACCCCAGTACCACAACCAGACAAGGACTCAAAAAAAAAAAAAGGCTGCAAGCCAACATTCTTGACCAATTAAGATGCACAGATTATTTACTATGATCAAGTAGTTTTCATCCCTAGATGCAAGGATGGCTCAACATATCGAAATCAATACATAAGATGCAACACATAATCAGAATGAAGGACAAAATGCATATGAATAACTCAATAGATGCGGAAAAGACATTTGATAAAACTCCACACTCCTCCATGATAAAACTCTGAACAAATTAGTTATAGAAGAAATGTACATCAACATAATACAGGCCATATATGATGATCCAATAGCTTAACACAATACTGAATGGGAAAAAGTTGAAGATTCTCTACCTGAGATCTGGAGTAAGACAAGTGTGCTCACTTTCACCATTACTATTAAGCAAAATACTGGAAGTTCAGAGCAATTAGGCAAGGGAAAGAAATAAAGGGCACTCTGCACCACGACACCATGAAACTAATTGAGAGCATAGGGGAAACCCTCCAAGATATTGGAACAGGCGAAGAATTCCTGGAGAAGACCCCAGAGGCACGGGTAATCAAAGATAAAATAAATAAATGGGATTACCTCAAATTGAAAAGTTTCTTTACAGCAAAGGAAACACTCAGGAAAGTGAAGAGGCAACCAACAGAATGAGAGACATTATTCGCAAACTACACAACAGATAAAGGATTAACAACCAGAATCTATAAAATGATCAAGAAACACCACAGAATCAAAACAAACAACCCAATAAAAAGATGGGCCAAGGACCTTAAGAGACATTTTTCAAAAGAGGAAATCCAAATGGCCAGCAGACACATGAAAAAATGCTCAGGATCCCTAGCCATCAGGGAAATGCAAATCAAAACCAAAATGAGGTTTCACCTCACTCCGGTTAGATTGGCTTACAAACGGAAATCAACCAACAACAGATGCTGGCGAGGATGTGGGGAAAAAGGGACACTAATCCACTGTTGGTGGGAATGCAAACTGGTAAAGCCACTATGGAAGACAGTTTGGAGAGTCCTCAGAAACCTGAATGTAGCACTACCACCGGACCCAGCCATCTCACTCCTTGGAATTTACCCAAATGGAATTAAAGGGGAGAAAAAAAGAGCCATTTGCACCTCAATATTTGTTGCAGCTCAATTCACAATAGCCAAGATATGGAGGCAGCCTAAATGTCCATCAACAGATGACTGGATAAAGAAACTATGGGATATGTACTCTATGGAACACTATACAGCAGTAAAAAAAAAATGAAATCCAGGCATTTACAACAAAAATGGAGGAAGCTGGAAAATATCATGCTGAGTAAAATAAGCCAGTCCAAAAGGGACAAATATCATATGTTCTCCCTGATCGATGGCAACTAAACGAGCATCTAAAATGATACCCATTGAAGTGAAATGGACACTATGAGAGACAATGACATGATCAGCCCTTGTCTAGACTGTTGAGGAACAACTTACTATTTTATTCTTTTTAGTATTTTTGTTGTTGTTGTTGTTGCTCTGTTTGTTCTACTTAATACCACTGGTTGAACTCTGTAATCAATGCACAATCATTCTTAGGCATTTAAAATTAACAGAAAAGTGATCTCTGTTAAACATAGGAGTGGGAATAAGAGAGGGAAGAGATATATAGGTCGGCACATGCTCACTCGGACTTATCTCCAATGATGGAACTAGAAATGTGCCAGGGGATTTCAACTCAATCTTATCAAGGGGGCATGTACCAATGCCAGCGCACTTGGTAAAGTGATAAGTATAAGTACACAACCAATCAAAAAGATAGGGTAAGTGTCGAAGAGATTTTACAAATAATACCAGTGTAAGCAAATAATGAAGGATAGAATTCAAAGGGAGAGAATGATCCTGTGGGGGAAGCAGGACACACAGCAGACTCATAGAATGGCAAACGCCCAAAACAGCACTCCGGCCTCAGAATCAACCCTTGGGGCATTCGGATCTGGCTAAAAGGTACATGAGAGTCTCACAGGTATGGAAATCCATGACACAGTGGCAAAAGCAACCTAAATGAAAGATCCTGGTGAACAAGACCCCAGCAGAAGGAACGGGCGTCAAGGAGAGGGGCGCCTTTCTCCAAAGGGAGGAAGGAACCTCCACTGTGATATGGCCTTGACTAAACAAGTTCAGAGCTGGTGAACTCAAGGGGCTTCCATAGGCTAGACAGCTCATAGCAAGAGTCTCGGGTGATTCCTGACGTCATAAATAACAGTGCCAATTGTTAAATCAACAATGGGAGTCACTGGGTACATGCTCCCCACGTAGGATCTCTGTCCTTAATGTGTTTTACTATGAAACTTAAAGACAACACTACTAGTCGAACAACACCCTATACCTTGTGCGGTTGTGTGAGGGCAGCCTGTTGAAATCCTTGCTTAGTATATACTAAGTTGATCTTCTGTATATGAAGGTAATTGAAAATGAAACTCGATGAAGGGCAGGATGGGAGAGGGAGTGGGAGAGGGGAGGGCCGCGGGAGGGAGGGAGGTGGGGGGGGAGCCACAATACAAAAGTTGCACTTTGTAAATTCACATTTATTAAATAAAAAAAGAAAGAAAGGGCACTCAAATTATAAAAGAGGAATTCAAATTGTTACTGCTTGCAAGCTATACAATTTTATATATAGGAGAACCTAAAAAAAATCCACAGAACTAATAGAACTAGTAAATAGATTCATAAAAGTTTCAGGATTAAAAAAAAACGGTAGCATTACTATACACCAATAATGAATTATGTGAAAATGAAATTAAGAAAATAATTCCATTTCCAATAGCTAGAAGAAAATAAAATATGTAGATATAAATTTAACCAAAGAACGGAAAGATCTCTTCAATAAAAATTGTAAAAAAAAAATATGAGATAAATTGAACAAGGCACAAAGAAATGGAAAGATATCCCATGTCAATATAATTAAAATGTCCATACTGCCCAAAGCAATTTATATATTCAATGTAACCTCTGTCAAAATACCAATGACATACTTCACAGAACCAGATAAAAAAGCAATCAAATAATTCATATGAATTAAGAAATCCCTGAGTAGTCAAAGCAATCTTGAGTTAAAAGAACAAAGTAAGAGGCATTACACTATCTGACTTCATAATATATTATAAGCTTATAATGATGAAAACAGTAAGGTATTGGCATAAAAATAGGCACATTGTCCAATGAAACAAAAAAAAAAAGAGAGACTAGAAGTAAACTCACGCATCTGTGATCAACTGAACTTCCACAAAGGTGCTAAAACACACACTGGGTAAAGGACAGTCTCTCAAAAGCAAAAATAGAGAAATGGTGTTACATCAAACTACAAAATTTCTGCACAGCAAAGGAAAGAATAGAGTGAAGTGAAAAACCTACAACATTGGAGAAAATATGGCAAATATGATAAAACATGACAAAAGTATGACAACATCTGACAAATGGTTAATAACCAGAATATATAAAGAACTCAAGAACTCAGTAGCAGGAGAGAAAAATTCACCTAATTAAAATTTGGTCAACTATCCACTATCAGAAACAGTGACTTGATCAGCTCTTGTCCTGACTATTGATGTACAATGTAATACTTTATCCATTTTAGTACTTTTTTTGTTCTAGTACTATTGGTTGAACTCTGTGTAATTAACACACAATTATTCTTAGGTGTTTAAATTTTAACTGAAAAGTGATCCCTGTTAAATATAAGAGTGGGAATAAGAGAGGGAGGAGATGTACAATTTGGGATATGCTCAATCGGACTTGCCCCAAATGGTGGAGTTAGAAACGTGCCGGGGATTCCAATACAATCCCATCAAGGTGGCATGTACCAGTGCCATCTCACTAGTCCAAGTGATCAATTTCAGTTCACAATTGATCACACTGATAGGTCTAAGAGTCAAAGGGATCACACAAACAAGACTAGTGTCTGCTAATACTTACTGATAGAATCAAAAAGGGAGAGAACGATCCACAATTATTCTTAGGTGTTTAATTTTTAACTGAAAAGTGATCCCTGTTAGGAATCTGGAAAGCATTATGCTGAGTGAAATAAGCCAGTCCCAAAGGGAAAAATACCATATGTTCTCCCTGATCGGTGACAACTAACTGAGCACCAAAAAGGAAATCTGTTAAAGTGAAATGAACACTATGAGAAATGGTGACTTGATTAGCCCTTACCCTGACTGTTGATGAGCAACTTGATATGTTATCCCTCTTAATATTTTTTGTTTGTTTGTTCTACTTAATACTTTTGGTTGAATACTGTAATCAATACACAATTCTTCTTAAGTGCTGAAACTTAACTGAAAAGTGATCTCTGTTAAATATAAGAGTGGGAATAAGAGAGGGAAGAGATGTGCAATTCGGGACATGCTCAAGCTGACTTGCCCCAAACGGTAGAGTTAGAAACTTGCCAGGGGATTCCAATTCAATCCCATCAAGGTGGCATGTACCAATGCCATCTCACTAGTCCCCATGATCAATTTCTGTTCACAATTTATCATAATGATAGGACTAAGAGCCAAAGGGAGCACATAAACAAGACTAGTGTCTGCTAATACTAACTGATAGAATAAAAAAGGGAGAGAACGATCCAACATGGGAAGTGGAATACACAGCAGACCCATAGAATGGCAGATGTCCTAACAGCACTCTGGCCTCAGAATCAGCCCTTAAGGCACGCGGATCCGGCTGAAATGCCCATGAGAGTATTTCAGGCATGGAAAGCCAAGACACTCTGAGGAAAAAAAAAAAACCTAAATGAAAGATCTCCGCGAGTGAGATCCCAGTGGAAAGAACGGGTCATCAAAGAAGTAGGTACTTTTCTCTGATGGGAGGAGAGAACTTCCACTTTGATCATGGCCTTTTCTAAATATGATCAGAGTCGGTGAACTCAGAGGGCTTCCATAGCCTTGGCAGCTCATGACAAGAGCCTAGGGTGATTACTGATGCCATTAACAAGAGTGTCAATTTGTTAGGTCAACAACAGGAGTCACTGTGCACTTACTCCTCATGTAGGATCTCTGTCCTTAAGGTGCTGTACATTGAGATTTAATGCTATAACTAGTACTCAAACAGTATTTTTCACTTTGTGTTTCCATGTGGGAGCAAGCTGTTGAAATCTTTACTTAATATATGCTAAACTGATCTTCTGTATATAAAGAGAATTGAAAGTGAATCTTGATGTGAATGGAAGGGGGGAGGAAGAGGGAAAGAGGAGGGTTGCGGGTGGGAGGGAAGTTATGGGGGGGGAGCCATTGTAATCCATAAGCTGTGCTTTGGAAATTTATATTCATTAAATAAAAGTTTAAAAAAGGAAAAAAAATAAAATTCCCTTCCAGCTACACGTATAAGGTACATGTAAAGCATAAATGAATTTCATGTTCCAACTTGAGTCCTACTCCTAAGATATCTCATTATGTATATGCAAATATTCAAAAATTCTGAAATAAAAAAAAATTCTGATCCCAACCATTTCAGATAAGGAAAAAAAATCAAAAAGGGAGAGAACGATCCACCATGGGAAGCGGAATACACAGCAGACTCATAGAATGACAGGTGTCCTAAACAGCACTCTGGCCTCAGAATCAGCCCTTAAGGCATTCGGATTTGGCTGAAGAGCCCATGAGAGTATTTCAGGCATGGAAAGCCAAGACACCCTGGCAAAAAAAAAAAATCTAAATGAAAGATCTCTACAAGTGAGATCCCAGTGGAGAGAACGGGGCCATCAAAGAAGAAGGTACCTTTCTCTGAAGGGAGGAGAGAACTTCCACTTTGACTATGACCCTGTCAGAATAAGATCGAAGTCAGCGAACTCAAAAGGGTTCCATAGCCTTGGCAACGCATGACTAGAGCCTAGGGAGATTTCTGATGCCATAAACAAGAGTGTCAAATTGTTAAGTCAACAACAGGAGTCACTGTGTACTTACTCCTCATGTGGGATCTGTCCTTAGTGTGTTGTCCAATGCGAAGTAATGCTATAACTAGTACTGAAACAGTATTTTACACTTTGTGTTTCTGTGTGGGTGCAAACTGATGAAATCTTCACTTAATATATACTGAATCAATCTTCTGTATATAAAGAAAATTAAAAATGATTCTTGATGTGAATGGAATGGGAGTGGGAGTGGGAGATGGGAGGGGTTCGAGTGGGAGGGAAGTTATGGGGGGGAAGCCATTGTAATCCATAAACTGTACTTTGGAAATTTATATTTACTAAATAAAAGTTATAAAAAACTTAAAAAAATTTGGTCAACTATCTAAATAGATATAATTCAAAGAAAGTCATACAAATGGCCAACAGATACATGAAAAAAATGCCCAAGGAGTGAGCATTTAGTCTAGCAACTAAGGTACTACTTAAGACACCCACATCCCATATCAAAGTGCCTGGGTTCAATGCCTAGGGAAAGTTCCTGACTCCAGCTTCCTTCTAATTCAGACCCTGGAAGGCAGCCATGGTGGCCCAGATAATTGGATTCTTGCCACCTAGGTGGAAGACCTGGATTGAGTTCTTTGCTACATCTTTGGCTGGCCAAGTACTGGCCATTGTAGGTATTTTGGGGAATGAACCAGTGGATGTGAGTTCTCTCTGTGTCTCTCAAAAAAAGATTAAAAAAACACTCAATACCACTAATCATCAGAAAAATGCAATTCAAATCTACAGTGAAATATCATCTCACCCTAGTTATAGTGGCTGTTATAAAAAAGACAAAAGATAACAAGTACTGGAAAGGATGTGGGGAAAAGGAGCTGTTGGACACTGTCTGTGGGAATGTAAATTAGTACAACTATTATGGAAAACAGCAAGGAGACTCTTAAAAATTAAAAATAGAACTAACTTTGGTGAAGTGATATCTCATTTGGTTTTGAATTGCATTTCCCTGATGACTAGTGATGTTAGTTATCTTCTCATACACCTGCTTGCCATTTGTATGTTGGCTATGATAGGATACTATTCAGTCATAAAAAAGATGAAATCCTGTGCTATGACAACATATATGGAACTGGAAGTCATCACTTAAAATGAAATAAGACAGACACAAAAAGACAAGCAACATATGTTCTCACTTACATATGGCATCTTTTTTTAAAAAAAAGATTTATTTATTCATTTATTTGAATGTCAGAGTTCATAGAGAGAGAAGGAGAGGCAGAGAGAGAGAGAGAGTTCTTCCATTGCTGGTTCATTCAACAATTGGTTGCAATGGCTAGAGCTGAGCTGATCCAAAGGCAGGAGCCAGGAGCTTCTTCCAGGTCTCCCACTCCAGTGCAGGGACCCAAGGACTTGGGCCATCTTCTACTGCTTTCTCAGGCCTTAACAGAGAGCTGGATTGGAAGTGGAGCAGCCGGGACTCGAACCGGCACCCATATGGGATGCTTGAACTGCAGGCGGTGGCTTTACTCACTATGCCACAGCGCCAGCCCTTATATATGGCATCTTGATAGAACTTGAAAGTAGAATGGTGGTTACCAAAGGCTGAGGATAGTAGGAGGGAAGGAAGCATGGAGGTTAGTAGAACTAGAAACTAGAAAACTGGAACTAGAAAAGAGAAAATAAGAGTTGATAGGATTATGAAAATTAAAAAGTTTAAGCTGAAAAATCAATAAAATTTAAACAAATATGAAGTTACAAAAAATGTAGTGTAATGCATCCCTGTCCAACAATTTTTGAATTTCCTATGACTACAGAGTTGAGTAGTTGAAACAGAAACTGCTTAACTCTCAAGTCTGAAAGATTCACTATCTGGACCTTTAAGAAAATGTTTGGCAACCCCTGGACTTTATTCTTTCTACCTAAGATGAAGTACAAAGCAAATGTCCATGTTCTTATTACTTCTTTTTTAAAAGATTTAATTTGTTTATTTGAGAGGCAGAGTTACAGACAGAGAGTGAGAAAGAGAGTCTTCCATCAGCTGGTTCACTCCCCAAATGGCCACAATGGTTGGAGCTGGGCCGATCTGAAGCCAGGAGCCAGGAGCTTCTTCCAGGTCTCCCACAGGGTGCAGGGACCCAGGCACTTCCATCTTACACTTTTTTCCCAGACCATAGCAGAGAGCTGGATCAGAAGAGGAGCAACCGGACATGAACCTGCACCCATATGGGATGCTGGCGGTGCAGATGGAGGCTTAGCCTACTATGCCACAGTGCCAGCCCCTGTTTTCACTCTGTTCAACATTGCACTGGGATTACTAGCCAATTCAATGAGTAAAGAAAAAAATAAAAGGCTTGCATATTAGCACATAACATAATCATGCATGTAGCAATCCTAAGGAATAAACAGAAAGTACTGGAACTAATAAGTTGATCAAGATTGTAAGATGTAATGTCAACTTTTTTGGTCATGAGTGGATGCTTATTTTTGTCAAAGGCTTTCTCTGTTTCTACTGAACGTATCATATGCAGTTACAACTTATCTTCTTAATTTGGTTAATTTTACTGTTTGATTTTCAAAAATCAAAATATTCTTTTTATGTCTGTGTTTCAGTTTAATGTATCTTATGGTCCACTGATTTTGTCATTAGAAGAGTCAATTCTGGTGATCTTCTCAAACACATTATTCATCTGTTACTGTGTTTTTCAATTCTAGAATTTTATCTGACACTTACTATAGTTTTGATCTCTCTACAGAAATTATCCATTTGATCTTACATGTTGTCCACTTTTTCTGATAGAGCCTTTCTTTACTCATAGTTATTCTAAGTTACCTATCAGACATATCCCAAATTAGTATCATATCTAAATTTTATCTTGAAGATTTGTCTTTTGGGGGGTGTGCTGCTTATTTTTGCCTTTTCATATACTTTATAATATTTTGTGGAAAGCTACATATGTCTTTTAAGGAAGTAGGGATGAGGTAAATATATTTTATGCCTGGAAATGGGTATGCCTTTCCTTTTGGTAGGCCTTTAGCTTGGAGGTTTGTGGTATTCCAGTCAGAAGTTAGGTTCAGTTTGAGAGTTATTGTTTCCTTGGTTAGCATCAGTACACCACAGGCTTCAAATTCCTACACAGAAAATTTGTGTCTGGCATGGGGAAATGTAGACCAGAACATCTATTTGATAATGAGATTAAGGATCTTAATTTATGGTGTGCCTCAGAAAGTATGTCTTTGCATACTCTCATTCATTTTCTATTTCTCTCTAAGCAGAGTTGTGCTGTTACTTGCTATTTCAATCTTGTTAGCTTGGTGGTAGTAGTTGTAGCATGTTGTCTCTTTACTCTGATTAAGACTCAGTTATGGGTATGTACTATGTCCTTATATCTTGAGTATATAATTTTATTTTTATTTTTAAAAAGATTTATTTATTTGAAAGGCAGGGGAGAGGGGGAGAGAGAGAGAGAGAGAAAGAGAGAGAGAGAAAGAGAGAGAGAGAGAGAATTTTCCATTTGCTGGTTCAATCCACAAATGACTACAATGGCCAGGGCTGCACCAGGCTGAAGCCAGGAACCAGGAGCTTCATGCAGATCTTCCATGTGGATGGCAGGGGCCCAAATACTTGGGCAATCTTTCACTGCCTTCGCAGGTGCACATTAGCAGGGAACAGGAGCAGAAGTGTAGCAATTGGGATTGGAACTGGCACTCTGATATAGGATGTCAACATCACAGGTGGTGGCTTAACCCACTGCTCCACAACACTGGCCCCATATGATTTTACTGAATCTCTTGATCTTCCTCATCTGTTGTCATAGGTTCAGCATCTAGTCCTGTTCTTTTCTCATATGTAAAAATTTTCCCTTTCCCTTTACCCAGATTCAATGAGTGTCTATCAAGGTCATTAATATTGTTTCTTTTCCTTTAAAAGATCAAGGATATTTTTGTTAGGGAGAGAAAAGTATCCAGTGGGGGTTTCTTGTGCCACCCACATACCCCCCCTCCAGAAACTGTATCACAGTATACACTTATAGAACATTACCTGATATTTTCTGTGAGCAGCAGTGAACTTCATACAGGAGCCTGCAAGAGGGTGCTGACTATTCCAAATTATTGGCCTATAGGAGTTTTTCTGTCCTGCCAGCTTGCTATCAGCTTTCCCACTTTTTCAAATAGTCTTCTTGTATATATTTTACATGAATGTGTGTTTATGTCTTCTCGCTCCCTGAAAGCATCATTATTTCTTAGAATTGGACCAGTTTATGGCTCTGAAACCCAAGTTCTTTCATAGATTTGAAAAAGCTGTGAGTTCTAGGAGCTTTTCTGTATATTATTTGGGGTATTCTACAGAAACAATCTTGTCTATGAATATAGAGTCACATTTGCTACTTTTACATCTGTTTTCCTTATATTTCTTTTTCTTGCCTAATTACGCTGGCCAAGACTTCTAGTACAACGTTGATTAGGAGTGGTATAAGTGGACATTCTTTCCTTCTTTTCAATCTTAGAAGTAACATTCAATCTTTCATTATTATAATATTGGATATGGTTATTTGTGGATGCCACTCATCAGCTCAAGTTTTGATATAGGGTATTCAATGACTGGGAAAATCTCTAGATCACTGGTTTTCTGTTTTTAAAGATTTGTTCATTTATTTGAAAGGCATAGTTACAAACAGAGAACAGGAGAGACAGAGAGAGGTCTTCCATCTGCTGGTTCACTCCCCAGATGGCCTCAATGGCCAGAGCTGGGCCAATCCGAAGCCAGGAACCAGGAGTATCTTCTGGGTCTCCCATGTGGCTACAGGGCCCCAAGGACTTGGGCCATCTTCCACTGCTCTCCCAGGCCACTTGCAGAGAGCTGGACCAGAAATAGAGCAGCCAGGACTCCAACTGGCACTCATATGGGATGCTGGCTTCAAACACAGAGGTTTAACCTGCTGTACCGGAGCACTGGCCCCTAGATCATTAGCTTTCAATGTAATAGTGAATTGCATGTTGATAGCCATATAATGTTAACACATTCCAACCTAATTCAAGGGTTATAAAATATTAGAGTGGATGATGAAATTGGGATAAGTAGTGGATTACTTGATTATTCCTCAGCATCAATTGCCTCGTACTTCTGATAACAGTACCTTAAATTCTCTTTTGGAAACTACCTTTCTCACATTCTCAGCCATATTGGCTAAAACAATTGATTCAGGGATTGGCACATATTTCACTCAAAGCCAATAAGTTGCAAAAATTTTTGTTTCTCTTCCATGGGAATTGGATTTAAGGCTTAGAGAAAAAGGAAACATCTTGCCAACATATCAAGGTTGGCTTGAGGATGAAGTTGACACAGTAAAAAAGGGAAAAATAAGAGATATAGAGAAAAGGGGTATGGTTGACACTGGTGATTAGCTGATGACAGCCATTCTCCATGGTTTTCTCTTGTGGTTTACCACTGTAAGGCCTGGAAATTCTGAATATTTACTTTATCATCCTTCCTTGTAATTTGACATGTTCACATGTCAGTTTATTAATGAAATATATGTACAGTTTTACTGAAGAAGTTCCATAAATTTTAGGTTTCCTGATAAAGGGATATCTATGAGAAATACTACCTATACATCTCTATATCGTTCAATGAATGCAGATTTGATCTCTAGATTTGAAGTACTATCTTGTAGCCATAAAGTGACAAGAATGACAGAACTACAAAGAGAATAATAAAAGTGATGACATCATCAGGCTACAGAACAAACTCCTGCAGCAAGCTATTTTTAGACTTCTGATACCAGAGACAAATATTCTTCTTTGAGTAAGCTTCTATAAGATATTTTTTATCAATACGTGAACCTTCCAATTAAATATTTTATTTTAGAAAAATGGCACTAGATTTTTTGATATTTATAGCCAGATACATTTAGTATTATAGTGGAATTTTCCAAATGACTTAAATTCAGCCTTACCTCCCCATCTCCACCTACCCAAAAATCCTTTCTTCCTCCACCTTTTATTCTATTCAGGCCCTCAGTGGTTTAGATGATGTTCCTCTTCACATTGGGAAGGACAATCTTTTTCACTGATTCAAATGCTAATAGCATCTGGAAATATGTTCATAGGCAAACCAAGAAATAATGTTTATCTATATATCTGGGCGCTCTATAGTTTAGTCAAGTTAACACAACACTAACCACCATAGGGTATAATAATAGTACCTACTTCACAAGGTCGTTTGAGAGATGGGGAAAGAGAGAGACAGAGAGTGAGATGGGGGGGAGAACCTTCCATCTTCTGGTTAACTCCCCAAACGGCTGTAAAGGTTGGGGTGTATCCAAGATGAAGCTAGGAGTCAGGAACTCCATCCAAGGCTCCCCTGTGGGTGGTGGGGCCCAAGTACCTGGGTCATCCTCTGTTGCTTTTCCAGGTGCATTAGGAGGGAGATGGATTAGAAGTGGAGCAACTGGGACTGACTAGCATTGTAGGCAGTGGCTTAACCTGCCATGTCACAATGCCAGCTTCTACTTCACAGGGTTAATATGAACATTAGACGACATACATACAGCTTTTAGAACTATATGTGGTTATCCTTATCCTCAAGAGAATTAGGACTTCTATAATTATCCTTTATACAATTTTAAGATTACATATGTGATCAAGAATCTTTTGGGAAACTCTTCAGGAATATGATTAAATCAATGGGTAAAGATTGTTCACAATGAAAAGATCAAGTGGGATCCATCCCAGGATGCAAGAATAGTTCAACATGTTCAAAGCAATAAATGTCACACACCACATGAACAGAATGAAAGACAAAAGTCATACAATCATTCCTTCATGATAAAAATTCTGAACAAATTAGGTATAAAAGGAATGTTCCTCAATACAATAAGGCCATATAAAACAAGCCAACAGCTAACATCATACTAAATGGGGAAAATCTGAAAGCTTTCTCTCTAAGATGTGGAATGAGACAAGAATTCCCATTGTTGTCACTTTTATTCAATATAGTACTAGAAGTCCAAGCCAGAGAATTAGACAAAAGAATTAGGTGAAAGCATAGGAAACAAAAGTAAAAACAGGAAAAGTGAGATTTCATCAACTTAAAGAGTTTCTGCACAGCAAATGGAGTAATCAACTGAGTGAAAAGATAACAATATAGAATGGGAGAAAATATTCGCAAATAATTTGTCTGATGAGGGCTTAACAATCAGAATATATTAAAAAAATCCAAACAACTAAATACCAAAAGAAAATCAAATGTTAAAAGGAGCAGTAGATCTAAACAGACTCTTTCAAAGGAAGACCCACAAATGCCCAATAGGTACATGAAAAAAACACTCATGATCACTAATCAGGGAAATGCAAATCAAAATCATCACATTACTTCACTACAGTTTATGTTTACTATTATAAAAAAAAAAGACAAAAGGTAACCAATTCCAAAGAGGACGTGCGGAAAAGGGAACCTTTGCACACTGTTGGTAGGAACGTAAACTAGTATAGCTGTTGTGGAAAAACAGTATGGGATTTTCTTAAAAACTAAAAGTAGAACTATTGTAAGATCCAACAATCCCACTACTGGTTATATATCCAAAGGAAATGAAACTGGTCTTCCTAAGAGACATATGTACTCCCCATGTTTATTGCAGCACTGTTCACAACAGACAAGAAAATAAAAAGTCAGTCTATACACTAATGAATGAATAAAGAAAATTTGGGGGACCACCATTGTTGTGTAGAAGGTAAAGCCACTTCCTATAATGCCTGCATCCCATATGGGCACCAGTTTTTGTCCAAGCTGCTCTACTTCTGATCAAGCTCCCTATTAAAAGGCCTGGGAAAAGCAGCAAAAAAGCTCAAGTACTTGGGACCATGCAACACACATGGGAGACTCATGATATTCTTGGCTCTTGGCTTTGGCCTGGCACAGTGCTTGCTGTTATATGGCCTTCTGGAGAATGACCCAGCAGATGGATGATCTCTCTCTCTCTCTCTCTCTCTCTCTGTGTGTGTGTGTGTGTGTGTCTGTAACTCTGACTTTCAAAATAAATAAATATTTTTTAAAAAGAGAAAGTTTAGTATATTTATACAATGGGATATTATTCAACCACTTAAGGATGAAATTTTGTCATTTACAACAACATGCATGGAACTGGAGGTCATTATGTTAAGTGAAATAAGCCAAGATGAGAAATACAAGTAACACATGATTTAACACATATGTAGGAGCCTAAAAAAGGATGATTTCAAATAACTATATGCCAGATAATTTGAAAATCTAGAAGAAATGGATAGATTCCTGGACACAAACAATCTACCAAAATTGAGCCATGAAGACTAGAAAACCTAAACAGACTAAAAAGCAAGATGTAGATTGAATCAGTAATAAAGACCTTCCCAAAAAATAAAAGCCCAGGACCAGATGGCTTCATTACTGAATTCTACTAGACTTTTAAAGAAGAACTAATTCCAGTTCTTCACAAGGAATTCACAAAAATTTAAAAGGATGGAATCCTCCCAAACTCCTTCTGTGAGGCCAGCATCCCCTTAATTCCAAAACCAGAAAAAGACACATCAAAGAAAGAGTACTATAGACCAATATCCCTAATGAACATAAACACAACAATTCTCAACAAAATACGAATCCAACAACACATCAGAAAGATCATTCATCCAGGCCAAGTGAGATTTATCCCTAGTATGCAGGTTGGTACAACATTCACAAATCAATAAATGTGACACATCACATTAACAAACTGAAGAACAAAAACCATATGATAATCCTAATAGATGCAGAGAAAGCATTTGATAAAATACAACATCTTTTCATGATAAAAATAATCTTACGCAAATTGGGTTGTGAAGGAACAGTCCTCAATGCAATCAGGGCAATATACAACAAACCCACAGACAGCATCATATAGAATGGGGAAAAGTTGGAGGCATTTCCACTAAGATATGGAATAAGACAAGGATGCCCACTTTAAGCATTGCTATTCAATATAGTTCTGGAAGTTTAAAGCCATTAGACAAGAAAAATAAATCAAAGGGATACAAATTGGAAAGGAGGAAGCCAAATTGTATCTGTTTGTAGATGACATGATTCTATATATAGGGAAGACAAAAGACTCCACTAAGAGACTATTGGAACTCATAAAAAGTTTGGTAAAGTTGCATAATATAAAATCAACAAACAAAAATCAATACCTTTGTATATACAAACAATTCCATGGCTGAGAAAGAACTTATAAGATCAGTTCTATTGACAATAGCTACAAAAAATTGAAAATACCTCAGAATAAATTTAACCAAGGAGGTGAAAGGTCTCTATAATGAAAATTACAAAACATTAAAGAAAAATAGAATAATACACGCACAAAAATAAAATTCTTCCATGTTCTTGGATTGAAAGAATTAATATCATCAAAATTTCCATAGTACTGAAAGCAATTTACAGATTAAATGTGATCCCCGTCAAAATAGCAACAACATTATTCTCAGACCTAGAAAAAAATGATGCTAAAATTCATATGGAAACACAAGAGGTCATGAATAGCTGAAGCAATCTTATACAACAAAACAAAGCCGGAAGCATCACAATACTAGGATGCAAGATACACTGCAGGGCAGTTGTAATCAACACAGCTTGGTAATGGCACAAAAACAGATATGTAGACCAATGGAACAAAATAGATACTCTAGTAATCAATCAATGCATCTATAACCAGCTTATCTTTGACAAAGGAGCTAAAATCAATCCATGGAGCAAGGACAGTCTCTTCAACACATTGTGCTGGGAAAATTGGATCTCCACACACAGAAGTATGAAACTAGACACCTACCTTATACCTTACACAAAAATCCACTCAAAATGGATCAAAGACCTAAATCTGATATCATCAAATTATAGAGAACATTGGGGAAACTCAGCAAGACATTGGCATAAACTAAAACTTCTTAGAAAAAACTCTGGAAGCACAGGCAATCAAAGTAAAAATAGAGGAATTGGATTATATCAAGCTGAGAAGCTTCTGTACTGCAAATGAAGCACTCAGCAAAGTGAAGAGGCAACCAACCGAATGGGAGAAATACTTGTAAACTATGCAACTGATAAAGGGTTAATATCCAGAATCTATAAAGAGCTCATGAAATTCAATAACAACAACAAAAAATTCAGTTAAGCAATAGGCAAAGGACTTGAACAGGCATTTTCCGAAAAACAGAAATCCTAAAGGCAACGGACACATGAAAAAATTTTCAGGATCACTAGACAGCATCAGAGAAATGCAGACCAAAACCACAATAAGGTTTACCTTATCCCAGTTAAAATGGCTCTCATACAGAAATCAGCAAACAATAATTGCTGGAGAGGATGTAGGGGAAAAGATACCCTAAACCACTTTGAGTGGGAATGTAAACTAGTACAGCCATTGGGGAAGACAGTATGGAGATTCCTTAGAAGTCTGAAAATAGATGTATCATATAACCCAGCCATCCCACTCCTAAGAATTTACCCAAACAAAATGAAATCATCATATGAAAGAGTGATCTCGAAGTTTATTGCAGCTCAATTCACAATAGCTAAGATATGGAATCAACCCAACCCAGATTTCCATCAATTGTTGATTGGGTAAAGAAATTATGGTATATATACTCTATGGAATATTACTGAGTTGTAAAAAAGAATGAAATCCTGGGGCCAACGCCATGGCTCACTTGGTTAATTCTCTGCCTGCGGCGCCGGCATCCTATATGGGCACTGGGTTCTAGTCCAGTTGCTCCTCTTCCAGTCCAGCTCTCTGCTGTGGCCCAGGAGGGAAGTGGAGGATGGCCCAAGTGCTTGGGCCCCTGCACCTGCATGGGAGACCAGGAAGAAGCACCTGGCTCCTGGCTTCGGATAGGTTCAGCGCCAGCCATAGTGGCCATTTTGGGGGTAAACCAATGGAAGGAAGACCTTTCTCTCTGTCTCTCTCTCTCTCTCTCTCACTGTCTATAACTCTACCTGTCAAATAAATTTTTAAAAAAATGAAATCCTATCTTTGACAACAAAATTGATGCAATTGGAAATCATTATACTTAGAAATAAGCCAATACCAAAAAGACAGATATCATATGTTTTCCCTGATCTGTGGTAACTAATAAAGTACCTAAAATGTAATGTATTGGAGTGAAATGGACATTTTGAGATTTGGTGATTTATACATCCCTTGTCTCCTCTGTTGAGAAACAGGGTTTTTTTTTCTTAACACTATTTGTTGAACTCTTTGATTAGTATAGGATTAACCTTACAATCATTAAGCAAACTGAAAATCGATCTTTGTAAAAACAAAGAGTGGGAATTGGAGAGGAAGTAGGAAGAAGGGTTGGAGCTTGAGCAGGAGGGAGGGTTGGGTGAAGTATCACTATGTTCCTAAATCTGAATATATGAAATACATGAAACTTTCTATAACTTAAATAATTTTTTAAAAAAAATAAAATTTTAAAACTTTTCATCTTTAGGAAGTACCTTTCTCTGAAGGGAGGAAAGAACTTCCACTTTGATTTGACCCTGTCTAAATAAGGTCGGAGTTTGTGAACTCAAGAGGCTTCCATAGCCTTGGCAACTCATGACAAGAGCTTCGGGTGATTACTGACATCATAAATAAGAGTGTTAATTGTTAAATCAACAATGGGAGTCATTGTGCACTTACTCACCATGTAGGATCTCTGTCCTTATTGGGTTGTACTATGCGAATTATTGATAAAACTCGTATTCAAACAGTATTTTATACTTTGTGTGTCTGTGTGGGCACAAGCTGTTGAAATCTTTACTTAGTATATACTAAGTTGATCTTCTGTATATAAAGATAATTAAAAATTAACCTTAATGAAGAATGGGATGGGAGAGGGAGTAGGAGATGGGATGATTTGCAGGTGGGAGGATGGTTATGGGGGGGAAAAACCCGCTATAATCCAAAAGTTGTACTTCCAAAACTTATATTAAATAAAAGTTTAAAAATAAGAAAAAACTTCTTTTCATCTTTGTAGGAGGACAAAACTCTTTAAATAAGACACAAATTATATACTATGAAATAAAAGGTTTACAAATATAACTTTGTCAAAATTAGGAACTTTTGTTCTTCAAAAGACTCTGGTATGAAAATGAAAACAAGCTAGAATGGAGAAAGTATTCACTGCATGTATGTTGATAGTAGTACATTCAGAATATATAAAGAACTCAGCTCAAGAATACAAATAATCTAATTTTACGATTGGCAAACTCTTTGAAGAAAATATTCATAAAACTATGTCTAATAACCACATGAAAATATACTTATCATCAGTAGTTATGAGGGAAATGCAAAATAGAACCATAATTAGATACCACTACACACTCATTGGAACGGCTATAACAAAAAAAAAATTAGGAACAAATGTTGGTGAGGTTTTGAATGAATTGGCTATCATACACTACTGAAAGGATTATAAAATGTTACAATTAGGTGAACATTCAGCATTTGATATAATACACCTTCTATAGATTCTAGCAATTCCACTTTTAAGTATTTGTCAGAGAGAAATGAAAACAGTTTCTCATAAATAATTGAATATGAATGTTCAGCAATTTGGTTTTTTAAAAAACAATATTTATTTGAAAGGCTGTGTGTGTGTGTGTGTGTGTGAGAGAGAGAGAGAGAGAGAGAGAGAATCTTCCTTCCACTGGTTCACTCTCCAAGCTCCAAGTAGCCACAACAGCCAGGGCTGTGCCAGGCTGAATTCCAATGAATGCCAAACCTGGAATTCCATTCTGGTCTCCCACAAGAGTGGAGCAGTTTGGGCTGAATTTCTTACCAGTTATAAATGTGAATCCTAACTGAAATACCAGTGTTGTGATACAATTGTTTCT